>NW_024704742.1:26493154-26689340 GCF_018977255.1 Callorhinchus milii | reverse complement strand
GACAAATAGTATATATCTTACCGAGAAAAAGCACAGTCCTTTGCAAAAGCCACTCACTTCCAACCGTGTCAATATTATCAGCGGAACAGAAATATGAGTTACGTGCTATAGTTAATCGAATAAAATAATCATTCTAATGGTGCAAGATAGTCATCTCAGGTAACTGAATGTTCTGTAATTGTTCAACTATTGTATTCATCTTGAGGGTTACATTGTTGCAGCCCTTCTCAGATACAATAAGATCAAGTTATTTTGGTTCAGAAATGTAGCTCTTGAAGCAGTACGTTTATTCAGTTTGACTTTGTTTCATCTCAGTAATTTCCTACTGTAAAGGAATGAGCTAATGGTGAACTTTTACTCAAGGAACACTGCATCTGCTTGAACTACTTGTCGTTGAACCTTGTGCAAGTGCCAGAGTTGCTATTCAATTCTTTACGCTCAGTCATTCTTTGACATAAGGGTCTTTTCTTTGAAAATGGACATCCATCAGATACACACTTAGTGCTTTGATTTGGACCTAATCATATAATAATAATCCTTGCATTTGATACAGTGCCTTTCACTTCGAGACTTCTCAAGAGCACTCACAGAATATACTGTAAGTGAATTGATGTATTACTTTGTGGGCAAATTGGCAGCCAATTGTGCACAGCAGTGTCCCACAAACAGTCGTGGATTGATGACCAAATTTTTTTTGGAGGGATTTATTACCCCAGAAAGACAATCATGCAATCGAACTAACACCAGATTCCTACTATATGCCAGGTAAACAGAATGCATGCTGGAGAAGGAAACTTCCTAAGGTTTCTGTCCCCTCGGGAATCGAACCCGGGTCCTCTCGCTTGAGAGTCAAATTAGACTTCAGACAGTGGTGAAATGGGAGGATGAAACTTTTCCACAAATACCAAAATTATATTTTCTGTATATTAATCAACAAAGTTAGAGCATAATTTGCAATAGGTGCAGAGGCTCCTGAGCTAAGACCTGGGATTGCTAAGGAAGATTTTTGCATTTGTGTTAAACAGCAATTGAGCCCCCATTTTCTCCTCTAACTATTTTTACCTTCTTGGAACAACAAAGACATTTAGTCTGTGAGACTAAACCCGCATTGCCTGGTAGAACACTGGTGCTGTTATCTAAATGTTGAAATTTAAAACCTGTACACATCTTACAATCTCGGTTGTTACTTCGCTTGCTCCTACCCCTCCCCGTTTTCCCATGATATCTCAAAGTTGTTTTTTGTTTACATTAATATTGCAGAATGTTCCTTGAGAGAGAGGTAAAATCCATGATAGATGGTGAATTCTGCATTGTCTGTCAAATGAATGGGTTGTTTTCACGTTTCATGCTTTTCCTCACCATACTCTTTGTGTAGATATTGCTTATTTAATGAAGTACTTCAAAATACTTCCTGCCCTACGGGGAATAGTGCATGCTTTGGTAGACTACAAGATTTTGTGCTGTGATAAAAGAGGTACTGTTGTGTGTTCAATAGTGCAAGGTTTATTTTTCCACTTCTTCTGCAACTTCCCCCCACCACCCCCAGCGCAATACAAGTAATATGTTTCAGCGCTCCAAGACGCTACCCTGCATCTGCATGGAAGACGCTGTATAAATGCAAGTTATTGTTGTCATTCTTTTGTTGTCAAAACATTGTTGTGGCACTTCAATCAAGGTTTGGTACAAACATCTGAAGGATTTGAAGTTTGATACACCATTCCCCGGCAGTTAAACATATGTTTAAATATGTATTTGTATTGACATTATGTAAATGTGTGTGATGCAAAACAGCTGCGTTTGTCCAAAGATAACAGCTGATGTTTCCCTCTTTCCTCACTGCCCCCCTCTCCCCCCCCTCACTGCCCCCCCTCTCCCCCTCACTGCCCCCCTCTCCCCCTCACTGCCCCCCTCTCCCCCTCACTGCCCCCTCTCCCTCACTGCCCCCCTCTCCCCCCTCACTGCCCCCCTCTCCCCTCACTGCCCCCCCCCCCCTCACTGCCCCCTCTCCCCCCTCACTGCCCCCCCTCTCCCCCTCACTGCCCCCCCCCCCCCCTCACTGCCCCCCTCTCCCCTCACTGCCCCCCCCCTCACTGCCCCCTCCCCTCACTGCCCCCCCCCCCTCACTGCCCCTCTCCCCTCACTGCCCCCCCCTCTCCCCTCACTGCCCCCCCTCTCCCCCCTCACTGCCCCCCCCCCCTCACTGCCCCCTCTCACTGCCCCCCCCTCCTCCCCCCTCCCCCTCACTGCCCCCCTCTCCCCCCTCACTGCCCCCTCTCCCCCTCACTGCCCCCCTCTCCCCCCTCACTGCCCCCCCTCTCCCCCCTCACTGCCCCCCTCTCCCCCCTCACTGCCCCCCTCTCCTCTCCCCCTCACTGCCCCCCTCTCCCCCTCACTGCCCCCCTCTCCCCCTCACTGCCCCCCCTCTCCCCCCTCACTGCCCCCCCTCTCCCCCCTCACTGCCCCCCCTCTCCCCCCTCACTGCCCCCCTCACTGCCCCCCTCTCCCCCCTCCTCTCTCCTCTCCATCGCAGCCGTGAACGCCGCTCGCAAGTCGCGGTCATGAGAAGTAAGCGATGCCCCCGAAGCCCTCCCGTAACAGACGGTGCATTTTTGGGAGGACTTTTACGGTTTTATTATTATTATTATTATTGCTATTTTTTTGTGGGTGGGGGAGGGGGAGGAGGTGGAGGTGTCGGTGTGGGTTCTCACGGCCGCTGTGTGTGTGTGTGTGTGTGTGTGTGTAGGAGTCGGCGGATGCGGGAACGACGTGCAGTGGTGTTTCACCCAAGTGAAGGGGACCGCAGAGCTCGACGTCTCTGAAGGTAGGAAGGAGGTAATGTACCGCCACAGCTGGAGACCCCCCCAACCCCCCCCCCCCACCCTCACACACCCCACCCCCACCCCCACCCTCACACACACACACACAGAGACTCTCCTCCCTCTGCTTTGCTTTGGCCGCTTCCTTCGCACCCGAATGGGTGGTGAGAGGGGGACTGGGGGGAGTGGGGGAAGGGGAAGGGGGTGAGGGTGGGGGGGGGGGGGTGGTGGGGGGGTTGTTGGTTTCTGCTCTTTAAAGGAAACCAACAACAACAACCAACGACTTGCATTTTACGCGACGCCCCTTCGCGGGCCGGTAGCGACTCGGACGCGCCTGACGCCGGACCGCGGGGAGAGCTGCGCGGGGGCCGCGCTTTAAGGCATCTTATCAGAGCGCGGCGGCGGCGGCGACGGCGGCGACGTGCATTTGTATAGCGCTCTTCGTGCGGGGCAGGGACTCGGAGCGCTTAATAGTGGCTGTCGCTGTGGTGTGGGGCGGGGGGGGGGGGGAGTGGAGGGGGAATGAAGAGGGGACCGTAAGCGGAAGGTCTTCCACCTGCTGAGGTGCACCGTCTCGCACCTCACCAGGTGGGAGCGGACGTTTATCTTGCGCCTTAATTGATTCCTTAGGCGGAGAGGTGAGGGGTGGTATCTCCTCGCTCTTTGGATTATAACCTTCAACTGTTGAAATTAAGATGCTTGTGACCCTGCGCACAATATCTCATGTTTTTCTAACCCGCAGCGTTCTTTAAATATAAGGGTTTATAGTTATTCTCTGTTGTTTAAGAAGGAAGAAATGTGCAGAAGTTGGTTCCAGGGTTTTAAGAAAAACCCTCCTCAAATGCAAAATGGGTTCAGGACAAAATTGCCTTTCACTTTTTGAATGCAAATTGGTAGCAAAATTAGCTGTACCGAAGCAAAGTTACTGTTGATAGTGAAACCTCAGGGAAACTATAAATGTGTCAGCACGCAGTAGTTTTCAAGCCTCTGTATTGTGGAAACAGTCACTTTAACTCTTTCTGGGATGACGTTCACAGAGAAAGCAAGGCATGATTCAGCATATAGTGTTCCACTCCATTCTCCAATTATTTTCTGCTTAAATTGTCATGCTTCATTGGTTTGGTAAACCCTCCTTTTTTTTGTTTTCAAACACACAATATGATGACATGGATGGTATCTAAATGCATCATCGTTGTTGCATGAAGCATTGCAAAAAATAGTATCTAATTGCCCTCAGTAAACGAGCATGAATTTGCCACACGTTATTTGACAGACATGATACTGTTGAGGACTGTAATCCTGAAAGATGAGGGAAGGGTAGATTTTCAGTCATTTGCTAGATGTCTGACTGATACTCAGAAAGTCCCACGGTTGATTATGTTAGTTGGGAGTTCAACAATCTAGTGCTGCAGCGAGCTATCAAGTCACTGGCTATCAAGGTTACTGGAGGTATTAATGTGGCAGATGGCACATGATAAGTTTGTAAGTAACCTGTGCAAGATGACTATCCTTAATGTAGAGAGCCATGTTAACGACCAACTATGGGAGTTAGTCAACCCTCGTCTCTGTAGGAAGTTATTTCCTCCTGTATTCTACTGTTTTCTCCTTTAAATTAACTTTCTCTCACACACCTCAAGGCATCAAAGCAAACCTTATTTTCAGGTTTTAAAAGATGGAAAAAGTAGATGCTTCAACAAATAATCCTCTTAATTTTTTGCAACCAATATAACATTTCAACCATGATTTGGAGGTGTAGGAAATATTATTATCTTTAGATATGGTGAACAGCAAAACAAGACAAAAGTAGGATCTGAATTGATTTTTATGAGGCAAGTAGGAATTTAAAACGAAACTTTACAGTGACCATTTATGTTGATCCTAAAACAGGTTGCATGTTTTTGGTAAGCATATCCATATTTTACAAAAATAAGCTGCACAAGTATTAGAATAGTATTCAATATAGTTTTATTCATTTATGCTATTTTTTCTTCAACTTTCATTTGAACAGTGTCTCTTTTATATGGTCATTGTTTCCTCTATCACGGAATAAATCAAAACTTTTTATATTAAGTATAATTGTTTTAGAATTTAAAAGTGTCAGTGTGGCTCAGAGGATAGTCCTTTCCCTTCTGGGTCAGAACAGCACCATTTTTCTTATGGCTGACGCTCCTCTAAATAAATTGATTATTTTGTTTGCTGTAATGGGGAATAAAGGAAGCAAAGCAAAAGTAGGCGCTGAATTGATATTGAAGAGACAAATGGGACCTGACTGACAAATTCACGGCTGTGTTTGCCTATAATAATAATCCTTACATTTAATATAGCGCCTTATCACATTGTTGAGTTGTCTCAAAGCTCTTCGCTGAATATATTATAAAGTGGAGTGACTGTATTTTTTTGAGCAAAATACACACACTACAGTTACCAGCTATGTAAAGCACTTTGAGATGTTTTGATGTTATAGGTGCTATATCAAATGCAAGGATTATTGTTATAATAACTTATAACTTTTAATTGATTTTAAACTTTCGCGAATTTGATAAACTTAACTATATATTTTTTTAAAAGTCAGATATTAAGCATTCTAATTAATAATAATACACTTCACATTTGATATTGTGACTGTCATGTTGGGAGGACATCTTGAAGTGCTTCACAGGATACAGTGTAAGTGCTGTGATCGTAATTTTTGTAGGCAAATGCCTCAGTCAAGTTGAGCACAGCAATGTCTCACAAACAGCCATGAAGTGAATGACTAATTTTATCTGGGGATTGTTGTCCAAGAGACTGGGAGAAAGTCCCTTTTTTCGAATAGTGCCATGAGATCTTAACATCTCTTGAGCAGGTAGACATGACCTCGGTTTAACATCTCATTCAATGGACGGCATCTTCGACAATGCGCTGCACGGGAGTCTCAGGCTAGATTATGAGTTCAAAGTCCCAATATGGTGTTGAATTTACACCAACAACTTGCATTTATATAGCGACCTTCATGCGGGGTAGGGTTGCGGAGCGCCTAACTGTGGCGGAGCCTGACCTGGGGAAGGGGGAGGTGACCATAAATACAGTTGAAAATGAAGGTTTTCAGGCATGATCTGAAAATGGAGAAGGAGGTAGTAAGGCGGAGGGATTGAGGCAGAGAGTTTGGGGCAGAGTGGCTGAAAGCACAGCCGATGATGGTGGAGGTGGGGATATGGAACTAGCAGGAGACTGGAGCCAGCCGAGTGGAGGCTCCAGGAAGTGGAGTGGGGAGGAAGCAGGTTAGAGAGGTAGGGAGGTGCCAGGATGTGGAGGGATTTATAGACTAGTGTGAGGATCATGAATTTATCCGTCCTGTGATAGAGAGCCAGTGCAGCTGGGCAAGGCCTGGCGTGATGGGGGTATAGAGTTTAGTGCGGGTGAGTGTATGGGTGGTAGAGTTTTGAATTAACTGGTTTCTGGGGATAGTGGAGCTGGGGAGACTGAAGAAGGAGAGCATTAGAAGAGTCAAGGCAGGAGGTGACAAAAGCATGGATGAGGGTTTCGGCTGCGTTGGGTGTGAGGTGCAACCTTTTGACTCGGAGATGAGAGTGCGACCAACTGAGCCAAGATGACACACTACTGTCGTTCCAGCAAGGGAAATAAACTATTTTATTTCGGATGTTAAGAGTTTCAGGAAAAGGGAAAACCAGGAGGTCAAGGTCAAGCACCCGGGATATATATTTATCAAATTAACATGAACTGATCAGTTATTTTTTGCCACGATCAGAATAACAATTCAAAACAAAGTTTAAATAAAAATGACATTTTACAAGAATTCTGATCTTAAAATGTAGAATCTAAGATCCACAATGCAACATAAGACCACTGTACACATCAAAGAACAGTTGGACAACTTAACTCTATCTACAGCATCCTTTACAGCACTCGGACAAGATAAAGGGCCACCTTGTCAACATGTAGAGGATTCCTTCCTAATTAATGCTTCACCGTTACTTATTAAAACCAATAAAACATTCTCCATCTCCCAATGTCTTGGGACTTTCCTTTCCAACTGTCCGAACTCACAATACTCTTGCTCTTTTTCTGAGTTCAGGGGCTTGGGACAGCACCTAAAATTGAACCGACTAATAACACAAATGATTTGGGTACGTGCCAAGGTTACTGAGTCTTTTCAAAAGGAAGAATCCACCTGTGGGGATTTCATTCTCTTCTTCCTGCTGTATTTGCCTCCTTACAGCGCCAGAAACCACAGCAGAGATGTGGAAAGCGAGGGCTGGAGGGGAGAAAATTAATTGAATTAGTTGGGTGGGTGGGGAAAGAGAAGGAGGAAGAACTTGTGCAGACACTAACTTCAGGTGCAGTGTCTTGCTCTTCGGTGCATTTTCACCTCACTATATTGAGCATTGATTTCAAAACCTCAAACCATGATATTTCACCCTCACTCGCACACATTCCTGAATTATTTCAGCATTGGTTGGACTTATTTCCTGGAAACTGCATCCATTGTGAGCTGATCTAGTAGGACATCCCTGAGTCTTAACAATTAACATTTGTGAGTGAATATAATAATAATCCTTGCATTTGTTATATCGAATTTCACGTCTTCTAGACGTCTCAAAGCGCTTCACAGAATATACTGTAAAGTGAATTGGCTGTACATTATGGGCGAAACACAGCAGCCAATTGCGGACAGCAGTGTCCGACAAATAGTATATATCTTACCGAGAAAAAGCACAGTCCTTTGCAAAAGCCACTCACTTCCAACCGTGTCAATATTATCAGCGGAACAGAAATATGAGTTACGTGCTATAGTTAATCGAATAAAATAATCATTCTAATGGTGCAAGATAGTCATCTCAGGTAACTGAATGTTCTGTAATTGTTCAACTATTGTATTCATCTTGAGGGTTACATTGTTGCAGCCCTTCTCAGATACAATAAGATCAAGTTATTTTGGTTCAGAAATGTAGCTCTTGAAGCAGTACGTTTATTCAGTTTGACTTTGTTTCATCTCAGTAATTTCCTACTGTAAAGGAATGAGCTAATGGTGAACTTTTACTCAAGGAACACTGCATCTGCTTGAACTACTTGTCGTTGAACCTTGTGCAAGTGCCAGAGTTGCTATTCAATTCTTTACGCTCAGTCATTCTTTGACATAAGGGTCTTTTCTTTGAAAATGGACATCCATCAGATACACACTTAGTGCTTTGATTTGGACCTAATCATATAATAATAATCCGTGCATTTGATACAGTGCCTCATGTCGAGATGTCTCAAGGCACGTCACAGAATATTGTCAAGTGAATTGATTGTATACTTTGTGGGCAAAACTTGGCAGCCAATTGTGCCATGTCCCACAAGCAGTCGTGGATTGAATGACCAAATTTGTTTTCTTTTTTTGGAGGGATTATTACCCCCAGAAAGCGATCCATCAATCGACTAACATCCAGATTCCTACTGATTGCCAGGTAAACAGAATCATGTGGAGTAAAGAAACTTGCCTAAGGTTTCGTCCTGCCTGGGAATCGAACCCGGGTCCTCTCGCTTGAGAGTCAAATTAGACTTCAGACAGTGGTGAAATGGGAGGATGAAACTTTTCCACAAATACCAAAATTATATTTTCTGTATATTAATCAACAAAGTTAGAGCATAATTTGCAATAGGTGCAGAGGCTCCTGAGCTAAGACCTGGGATTGCTAAGGAAGATTTTTGCATTTGTGTTAAACAGCAATTGAGCCCCCATTTTCTCCTCTAACTATTTTTACCTTCTTGGAACAACAAAGACATTTAGTCTGTGAGACTAAACCCGCATTGCCTGGTAGAACACTGGTGCTGTTATCTAAATGTTGAAATTTAAAACCTGTACACATCTTACAATCTCGGTTGTTACTTCGCTTGCTCCTACCCCTCCCCGTTTTCCCATGATATCTCAAAGTTGTTTTTTGTTTACATTAATATTGCAGAATGTTCCTTGAGAGAGAGGTAAAATCCATGATAGATGGTGAATTCTGCATTGTCTGTCAAATGAATGGGTTGTTTTCACGTTTCATGCTTTTCCTCACCATACTCTTTGTGTAGATATTGCTTATTTAATGAAGTACTTCAAAATACTTCCTGCCCTACGGGGAATAGTGCATGCTTTGGTAGACTACAAGATTTTGTGCTGTGATAAAAGAGGTACTGTTGTGTGTTCAATAGTGCAAGGTTTATTTTTCCACTTCTTCTGCAACTTCCCCCCACCACCCCCAGCGCAATACAAGTAATATGTTTCAGCGCTCCAAGACGCTACCCTGCATCTGCATGGAAGACGCTGTATAAATGCAAGTTATTGTTGTCATTCTTTTGTTGTCAAAACATTGTTGTGGCACTTCAATCAAGGTTTGGTACAAACATCTGAAGGATTTGAAGTTTGATACACCATTCCCCGGCAGTTAAACATATGTTTAAATATGTATTTGTATTGACATTATGTAAATGTGTGTGATGCAAAACAGCTGCGTTTGTCCAAAGATAACAGCTGATGTTTCCCTCTTTGAAGATGCTCTGAATATATGTTTGCATTTTGATGTACTATTTATGCACTCTGAAATTCACAAGTGAACATTACCATAAAGTACCTTCGTATTTAAAGAGTGTCAAAGTATACAGGAAAACATGTTACTATATCATAACTATATCATCTGTTTGTACTGTCAAGAGATCGATTGAACTGTTTCTCTCTCAGTAATCAGGGATATAGGGCTTCAATCATGCATTTATCTCACCCCGGTGCCACTGAGGGGAGGCCTTCCTCCTGGGATGATGCTCCAAGGTAACAAGACAATGTGACTGTGCCCATCAGTTCTGTGTTATTCAAAAGAGCTGGGAATGGGGTGGGGGTGGGTCGTGGTGGGGACAAGATACCCAATTGTTCAGTTATATTCATCCATACATTATTGCACAATACAATTGACATTTTTATAGCGCCATTCACATCAGGGTGATGTCTCAAACCGCTTCAGTGCTGGATGGGCACTCGAGGTTCGGGAAGGAGGGGAAAATGACCAAAAGCATGCCCAAAGAGGCATGTTTAAGATATATAAATTGAGGCGATGCAACAGAACTAAACGTTTTTTAAAAATGGGGGCAGGGAAAACTGATCCACACGTTTCAAATGCTGAGAGGGATCAATGATGTTGATACAAATGATTTGACTCTGAGAGTGAGCACAGAATGAGAGGACAGAATGGTTTAAAATGAAGGCCTCAAGAAAAAAAAATTAAGTGGATGTTTTTGTCTTGTAAGGAAGAGTGGAACAGAATCTCAGCAGAAGCAATTAATGCTATGCCAATGAACCCCTTCAAATGGAAGCTGCACAAATGTTTTGGGAATTGAATTGAAGCCTACAGGGACAGGTATAAAGTGGGATAATCCAATGGGAGGTCTTGGTTTATGTGCTGCTGGAGTTTGGGTTGAGGGAAATAGGTGGTGCAGGATAGCAGGCAAGAGCTGAATATCAGATTGGATGAAAAGTCTAGAATTGTACCTTTGGGAATCTCGAGAGTATTTGTTCAGAATTCTTTTTGTACTGATTGGTGAGTGGGTTATATTACAAGATACATAATATGTGGAATAAATGGGCTTCATGGGCCAAATCGCCTTTTCTTGCTCACTGCTTCTATTTTTATATCCATTTGTTGGCCTATTTTGAGTGTTGAATTAGAAAAGCAATAAGTATTCTACGTAATGAGGATCAGTGTGCAAGTTGTACACTGAGAGGTTCACACTTAGACGTCACATCAAAGCAGTTTGGTAACTGTGTGTAGTGTCAGGCACAAGTTCAGTTTTCATTTGGGTGCAGGTATAAATTAAGATATCCCATGGGAAGAACAAACGTAAAGGGTTTGTTACAGAAAATCTTTTATTTAAATCATTTAAGTAAATCTTATCTTTTGGATTCGTGCTTACCCTTTAATTCATGCTGGTAAATATTTGTTTGTTCGTTTTTTAAAAAAATCTGAGTATAGAGAAAAATTATACAAACTTGCTGATAATCTGTTTATGGCACCTGGCGTGTGCTGGAATACATCTGACATAGACTGTGCTCTTGAGGGAACTTAACACACCTTAAGATCCAATTTGTGTGACTCCAGAGTGAAAATACACATTTGCGGAGTCCTGTAGCTCAGTGGTTTGAGCACTCGCCTTGCAAGCGAGAAACCTAGGTTGGATTCCCAGCAGGGCAAAACCTTGGGCAAGTTTCTTTAATCTACATGCCTGATAATAATCCCTCAAGAAAAAATACAATAATAAATTGGTTACTTCAATCCATGACAGTTTGTGGGACACTGCTGTGCGCAATGGCTGCCGTGTTTTGCCCACAAATATACAGTTAATTCACTTTACAGTATATTCTATGAAGCACTTCGAGATGTCTAGAAGACTTGAAACATGCTATATCAAATGCAAGGATTAATATTATTATCTGTGGTTGTTGCTTTCGTACCATAAATGATGCAAGCAATGGTATAATATTAATGTTTTCTTAATTGCCAAACATTTAAAGAGAATTCCACAGGCTTACTGAACATTGCTTAAAATGACATTGTTTGATCGAGGTTCAAGAGTTGGGGACGATGTCAAATTATGCTAGAATTTGCATGAGCAAATTAGCTAATGGATCTATAATAATCCTTGCATTTGATGTATTGTGCATCTCAAAGTGCTTCACAGGAATTTCTGCAAAGTGTAGTGACTGTATATTTATAGGCAAATATTGACCCCGTCTTGCATTTGGCTTTGAGAGAAGCAGCAGTGTTTTATGTTTTTTTATGTTTTTTTTATGTTCTGGTCCATCTGTTCTGGTATTTGTGATCTCAGTGTAATGCATGACCAAATTCAGGAAACAAAAGTATCTGCATTCTGTTCACTTGCCTTTCTTATGCTGCTATTTGTTGGTAAGTGTTATCAAGTGCTGTTTTGAAGCGGTTTATTGAGAAAAGCATAATTAGAGAGGTAAAGAGAGACTGGGACCTATAATGGGAAGAAAGAAGCTGTCAGAGGAGGGATAATGATTTCAAGGTTTAATGATACAAATGGAGGATCTCAAAGTAGAATTAATGCAGAAGCAACATCATTGTATTGGAATATTTTCATAGTTTGGACCTCATGTTCGTGCACTAATTGTGATGAAGACCATGTGCGAGTGAAATACTTTGGTTTGTCAACCACGTCACACTCACATACCTGATCCACTATTAACTGCTGTAGCTGTTAGCATTTAGTGGATCCTAAATTCAATACACAAATATCACTCGAGTTTCCCTCCAGTATTCTGAATCATTATTCCATGTGATTATTTAAGTGGACTCAGTGAGTCAGTGGAGCATTTATGCTGCTATTTACCGGTAAGTGTTGTATGTAGAAAAGCTTAATTGGAGAGGTAAAGAGAGAGTGGGAACCATAATGAGAAAGAGGATGTTGGCTGAGGAGAAATGATTGAGAGATGATGATTTCAGGGTTTTATGATACAAACAGAGGATCTCAAAGCAGAAGATGACCTTACAATCCCATACAACTGCAACTTGTATTTATATAATAATAATAATCCTTGCATTTGATATCACGCCTTACCACGTCTTTGATGTCTCAAAGCGCTTCACAGAATATACTGTAAAGTGAATTCACTATATATTTTGTGGGCGAAATGCGGCAGCCAATTGCATGGAAATACGTTTATGCTTGTATGACTGTTAGGTTTCTTTATGTACCCAATAATACAACAACAAAATTACATTTATGCATTGCCTTTCACGTTGGGAGGACTTCCCAAGGTGCTGGACAGACAGAGTTATGGACCCGAGCTGAGGATCTGGTTGGGGGAAGGGGAAGGATAGGGAGGGAAGCAGGGAGATCGAAAGCACGGTCGAAGAGGAGGGCTTGAGATAGGTCTTGAAGGTGGCGAGGGAGGGGACGAGGCGGAGGGACTGCGGGATGGAGTTCCAGAGCGTGGGGGCAGAGTGCTGGAAGGCCCTCCCGCCAATAGTGGGGCGATAATATACCCAATAATACAACAGCAACAAAATTACATTTGTAAAGCGCCTTTCACGCCAATAATAGAGCTCATCATAGAATGTGAAGTATCTTGTTTTGAGTGACTAGGGTGGTACAGCGGGTAAGTATACTGCTCTTTCACCCGTGGGACCTACTCTCTTTCTCTGTGTAACATTTTGCTTTTTGTCATATACTTTCTGTTAAGCGGTTTAGTGTACATTATATACAAGAGCTGGTGAAATGGTACTCATACTTGAGTTTGAGCAGAGGCAATCTTATTTCTGAGGACTGCAGTTTCACAGTATTGGAATTACTATAATCCAATATAATAATAATGCTTGCATTTGATATAGCGTCTTATCATGTCGTTGAGATGTCTAAAAGCACTTCTAGGCTATACTGCAAAGGGGAGTGAACTGTATATTTTGTGGGCATATGTGGCAGCCGGTTTGTGCACAGCAATGTCCCAAAAAGAGCCATGATGTGAGTGACCAATTTTATTTGAGGGATTATTAGCCAGGACATCAGGAGAAACTCCATTCTTTAACACGGCATCTTTAACATCCACCTGATCAGGCAGACGGGACCTGGGCTGAATGTTTCATCTGAAGGATGCCATCTCCGACAGCACACTCTCAGACTGTGTGATTCCAAGTCCTGACGTGGGCTTTGAACCCACAACCTTCTGACTTGAAGACGAGAGTGCTACCACTGCGCCTCTGAGTTAGAATGCTTAATAATAGTACAAATTCATCTACTCTCATTCGCCTTCCTACTGGATTTAGGCTGTGCATGTTGCTGCACAACGAGTGAGTGATGCAGAAGTGGAGGCGCTGACAGTTCAGCGAGGCAAATTGTGAACACTTTGTTTTAAGAATCGTTGATCTTTTCCGGGTTCCTGTTCCCCATGTACACGTTACACATAACGCAGTGTGTTGCCGCATGTGTGGAAGCACATAAACCTATCCTGTTAGTACAGAAAGAGCCCATTTGGTGTATCTTCTGCGTCAGTAATGGAACATGCCAAGCTACATTGGATGCCCCGTATTGCCACGTGCTTTGGATTGACCCTGGACCTAGGGCAGCAATGCCAGTGGTCAGAGGATTCGGCCGGCTTCAGGTCAAACATCATGTCAAAGGAGTGGAGGAAAGGGGTTGAGGGTTTGTTTCCAGATCAGGCTCCCAGTCAGTTGTATGAAATCCTTTGAGACGTACTCCTAATGTGAAAGTGTCTGTCGTAGATTGTTGTTTACACTAGATATCAACAAATATTTAGACTGTTTGGGCTGTCAGTTTTGATCTATATGATTGTTTTCCTGTTTTCTTCCCAGTGAAATGCATTTTGTACAGCACTAACTAGTTCTTTGCCTCTGTAATGAATTAACCAAGTTACGATGTGTTGAAATGATTCTGTTCAGTGAAATTGAATGAAGACTGCGCTTTGGCAGATTACCTCTCGGTTAAAGCTTGGTTGTTACAGGTAATGTCTTGCGTTGATATTTACAGTATTGATGTTAATTTTGACTGAAAGGTTCAGCAATCTGTTTAATGCATCGTTTCTTAATGGTTGTATTTTTGCTTGCTCTGTTTCTACATTTAATACAAATGTGTCATTCAGTTTACAGGTTGCAGCATAAATTTATTTATTGTTTCCAAAAACAGCAACGTGAAATCAAATTTGAGGAGCTTTGGGATTCATAACACACGACACCTGAGAGGTACCGCCTGGCTGTACTCCCTTTGATTTATGATATGTATGTGGTTTTAACATCTTTGGATTCAAGTCCTAATGTTACATCTCCTGTGCTTATGTTTGAAATTATGTAGCAGTATTGTTGTGCAAAGTAGCGCTTTTCATCTTGTTTACACTTTGACAGTGTGAAGAACTGTTCTGTTCTGCAAATGAGTATCCTCAAAAGAGTGACTAATCCAATTCATTATTCTCGCATTTTAAATGGTGGTGCAGTGGCAGAACATGAAATGGCACTTTTGTTAAATTCATCCAGGTTGTGATGAGACAATAAAATGATTCATAAAGCTTTTGATGATTGTATGCAAAAGACTCTTACAGAGTCTTATAGATGCGCCACAGTCTATAAATGTCATTTAACTTTACAGCTTCACAGAGTTCTGTGTAATTGATTTTCCATTGCTTTATGTTTGGATACACCTGGATGTCCCTTCAACGTCTCAACAAAGTACCTTTAATGATCTTCATCATCTTTAAAAAAAATCTTTTTTAAAAAAACGTCATGTTTTGTATCATTTAACTTTTCTCCATATTCAAAATTTCCTTGGAGGCACATCTCTTGACTATGCTTTTTGTCAACACCCTCAAATTTCTCCCTCCTTGATGATCCCATCATCTTTGAGAAGCATTTCAAGATGTTCAATCTATCTGAAAGGAGCTACTGTATATAAGGGCAGGTTGTCGGATACAAGTTGCAATGGGTTTCCTTTATAAAGACTAAGTTGCAAATGGGGACTCTTTCCAATAACTGAAAGTAAATCATGCTGATACCCAGAAACCCTGCAGAGGAAGCAGATTGCATTGGGTTGAAGTTCACATTTGTGACTTCGAGCCTCAGTATGGAACCTCATTGCAGATGGCCACCATTTAGACCCCATTGTTAGGAAAGGGCAGAGAGGACTTTAGCATGAATTGGACTATGGTACCCAAATGATGATTTGGAGGGTGGGGTGGGGGGAATTGCATTCCCAGCCTGACAAGTATCCAAGACATCATTTAATTCTGGATAATGTGGGTTAAGCACATCATTCAGAGCGTGTGCTATAGTGTTATGTTTGCTTGCGAGCAGATTTTGAAATCCATCTTTTTACTCATATTTAAACAAAAATCATTAGGGTAGGTTTTAGCTTAATTTGACATTGTACAAGGACACCTATTAGATTTCTTAAAAACAAAATTGTGTTCTTTCCATCGTGAATGGGGGGGTGGGGGGAGGAACCCTGGCTTGAATTTCAAGTCATTTTCTCAGGAAACTGGCAGGAAGCAATAGGGCTGGACTTGCCTGCAGGTGCCAATGCTAAAAATAACCTCCTTTGCATGGCTGCTGTATCCATCACGACTGCTTGACACACACAGACTGAAGGTTAAACAGAGTGCGATAGACCTCATTACCATGGTACAGATTGCATTTTAATATTATTGGAGATGATCTTTTTCTTGGAGGTTACATTTCTCACATATTTGGCAATAAACACTTTTTTTTCCAATCAATTTAATTTTTAACACAAAATTAGAAAGTAAATCATTTTGCTGTCAATGTTAAATTCAGCTAAAATCTACACCAGTGATTTTTTTCAAATATTAAAAAAAAGATGGATTTCAAAATTCGCTCATTAACAACATTTGCTTGTGAAGACTGCATTTTTTTCTCACTTGATAAAACTTCCCTCGGAAGTTAACATTTATATTTATGTATAGCTTTGTCTCCCCTTGCGAAATTTTCTCAATTTCCTCAGTCATGTGGCCCTGCCCCACTATCGGCGGTTGGGCCTTCAGCTTCTCTGCCCCCTGCCCTTTGGAACTCCAATCCACGTTCCCTTTACCTTGCTCCCTCCCTTGCCTCCTTCAAGGCCTGTCTCCAGATCCTCCTCTTCAACCGCTTCTTCGGTCACCTTCCTAACCTTGCCCTCCACCCCTCCTAATCCCTACCCCCAGATCGGGTCCAAATCCCTGACTGTCCAACATTTTGGGACATCCTCCAGACATGAAAGGCGCTACACAAACCCTCCCTCCCTTTCTGATGCAAAAGTTATTTTCATTAAAGGAGGTAGTGTAAGTATCTCAAAGGATGATGAATTAATAAATAATCCCTACATTTGTCTTTCACATCAGAAGGAAGTCTCCAAGCGCTTCACAGGATATACCATAGTGTAGTGACTGTGTATTTTGTAGGTAAGTTCGGCAACCAATTTGGACACAGCAGTGTCCCATGAAAACCCTATGAAGTGGGAGATGGTTGGTTAGGACACTGGAAGAAAATCCTTTTGTGCCATAGGATCGTTCTTCCATTTGAACAGGCAGAAGGGACTTCTGTGTAACATCTTGACTGAAGTATGGCACATCAAACAGCACACGCCCAGCACTGCATTGTAGTACTCTAGATAATGAGTCCAGAAGTTAACCTTCTGACTGAGTTGAAAGTGCTGGCAGGGCCTTGGGACGTCCTCCTGCCATGAAAGGCGCTATATAAATGCAATTTTGTTGTTATTGCTAACTGAGCCAGGATGATGCACACTGATTTCTCATGACACCTAATGCCTCTCCTGATATGTACAGTTCCATGGATTCCATATTTGGCCTGGGTTCACATTCTCACCACCGTCTGCCTAAAGAATTTCCTCCTAAACTCCCTTTAAGATCTGCCAGTGGCTGTCTTGCATTTATACCCTCTTGTTTTGGACTCACCAACAAGCAGCAAGCACCTATTAAAGTCCACCCTGTTAAATCCTTTTATAATTTTAACCTACATTTTTGGCTCAATTTCTCCTACTGTAACCTATAGGCATGGAGGCAAATTGGAGCACAGCACACAGACTGCTCTCCTGGTTGCAATTTTCTGGTCTGTATAACTCATTGCATAACTTGCTGCAACACTGGAGAGTGCTGTAGCCCACCTCTTTATGGGGAGGAAGGATAGAATACAACAAAAGTTACATATGTATACCCCCTTTTACATCGGAAGTATGTCGCAAGGTGCTGGACAGTCAGCAGGGTTGGAATCATGAGGGTTGGAGGGTAGGGGGGAGGTAGGGATGGGAGTTTGACTGAAGACGCGGTCAAAGAGGATGGGCTTGAAATGGGCATTGAATAAGGCGAGTGAGGGGGACAGACTCAGGGATGCAGTTCCAGAGTGTGGGGATAGAAAAGCTACCATTGGTGGGGTGGGGGACATGAAGCAGGTCGAACGGAGGGAGCAGACAGGTTGGTATGTTGTTGGGAGATCGCAGAGGTAGGGAGGAGCAGAACTGTGGAGGGCTTTAAGTAAGGACGAGGATTTTAAACTCGATCCTCTGAGGGAGGGGGAGCCAGTAGCGCCGGGCGAGGATTAGGGTGATCAGTTCACGGAGCTTGGAAAAGGAAGCATGTTTTTTTTTACCTTTATATTAAGCTTAAATAGCTGTGTCTGTACAAGCTGTGTTTACATTGCATCAGTAATGGAGTAAGACTACCTCCTTCAGGTGATCCTGCTGTTGCTGTTCGTCAGGATTATGCAGTATGATTTAATCATTTTTATTGCACCAAGGGCGGTGCTTGGAGCACATCTTTATTGTAAAAGTAGGATGCATGCTACACCTTCTGTCCAACCTGTCTCTGTAAACGAGGAGTGAATGTAAATTTATGAGCCCATCGCATCTGCCCTGTAATAACGAGTTGTCATGGAAGCAGAGAAGAAGGTTGCAAATATGTTTTTTCTTAAAACAGGGCAATCTTGACGTTGTAAATCTTGACAGAGATCCTGGGTTGACTCCGGCATTTGAAATATTAAAGCCCGCATTTGTCTTTGGAGGGGGGTGAGTTGGGAGGGCACCAACATACATGAAAAACAAATTGAAACCAAAGTATGTTTTGCGTGATTTACCACAAATGGCTGTTGAAACCAAGTCCATGAAATTGAAGGTTACACTTAACAAAAACATAAAACGGCTTGAGGGAAAGAGCATGGGAATAGGATTAGAGTGCATAGCTACAGCGGGGAAGCTAGTACCAGCATAGACACAATAGGTCGAATGACCTTCTCCTGTATTATAAGCTTCACACAGTAAACAGAAGAGGCTCCAAATTGACAGAGAGAATGCATTTTGGTGTAAAGAGAGGCAGGGTTTCAGTAATCCCAGAGATGAATGAAGTACTGGGTCCACGACCCTTCGTCAGAACCCGAGTGATGCTTGTGGAACCCGAAACGTTGACTCACTTTCCTTTCTCCACAAATGCTGCCTGACCGCTGAGTGTTCCCAGCGACTTCTGTTTTTGTTTTCAGATTTCCAGCATCTGCGGTATTTTGATTTTGTTTATACTGTAAAGTGAAATGACTGTATATTTTGTGGGCAAAACACGGCAGCCAATTGTGCACAGTAGCATTCCACAAACAATTGTAGATTGAGTGACCAAATTATTAGATTTTTTTGAAGGAATTATAACCCCTGGAAAAGTGATCCGCCAATCGACTAACAACTGGGTTCCTACTTACCGCTAGGTAAACAGAGGCGTGTGGAGTAAGGAAACTTGCCCAACATTTTGTCCTGCCCGGGTATCGAACTCGGGTCTCTCACTTGCAAGGCCAGTGCTCTAACCACTGAGCTACAGGACTCCACTATACTGGAATATACTATAAAGTAAATTGTGTATTTTGTGGGCGAAAAGCAGTAGCCAAGTGTTCACAAGAGTGTCCCACGAACAGTCATGAATCTGAATGACCAGAATTTTTTTCTCCCTCCCTTCCACTCCAAAAAAAAACCCCAAAGAAGAATCACAGTAACATGTTAGACAGCAAACCCCTGCTAAACAGAAAGGTAATGGACATCAACAAACTGGCTGACATAAGAAAGAGTCCGATCGTGGCCACTGACTGCAGCCAGCACTGTGTTGGGAGTCAGGTGTGCACTGGTGCCCTCTGGTGCTCAACAGGGCATTCTATGTTTATTTCAGGTGTGCGGTGATGCTCTCTGCTGCTCAAGAGGATGCACTACAGGTGCCACTTTCACACCACTGATGTTTATAGGAAAGCAGGAGGTTTACTACATATGATACCGGGGGAGGGAGGGCGTGATGGAAAAAAGACAATATTTATATTTCGCAAAACAAATAATTGGCCAGGGGGCTGCAACGGTAAACCCAGAGCAATACTTTAGAGTAATAAACAATCTTGCATTTGGTATAGTGCCTTGTCGTGTTGGGACGACGCCTCAAACGCTTTTCAGGATTTGCCGTAAAGTGTAGTGACCGTATATTTGTGGAAGAACACAACAGCGTCCCAGAAACAGCCATGGAGTGAATGAGCAATTTTATTTTGGCCAGGACACCGGGAGAAACCCCTTCTCTTTTTGAATAGTGCCATGCGATCTTTTAACATCCACCTGAACAGGCAGATGGGACCTTGGTTTAACGTCACATCTAAAGGACGACACCTCCAGCTATTTTTTTTTAAAAAAAGGGTGGGAGGCCAGATATAGTCAATTTTATCAGGTTTGGTGAAAAAGATAATTTAAAACAAATAATGTAACGGGCGAGCAAAGTGACTAAAGAAGAAAAAAATTACCTTGATTACTTATATAGTCAGGAATTGATTAATTTGATACATTACAGGATTCAATCTAAATCTAAATCATCATGATAAAATGTGAGAGACAATTTCATATGTTGAGATTGTATTGCCCTATTGATTCAGTTTCACTGCGTTTAATGAACACTCGTGTGACTGACACCAAGGAATAAAATGCTGTGAGTAAAGGAATACCATTGAAAAATCAATTTATACCATGTCAGCTGCAAATGTAACGAGTTTTAAAAAAAAGAGCTTTTAGACATTCTTCTTGCAGCAAGTGAATAATACAATAGAATCTCTTCACAACATTATATGCGGAGATCATTCATGAAGCATTATGAAGCTAGCGCTTCATAAAGGAAAGGTACTAGAAATATTGTCATATAGAAAACCTTTCTTCATACAAAGGGTCGAGAGATGTGGATTGCTGTGCCTCAGAAGGCAATAGATGCAAAATAGTTAATGAGAGCTAAATTCTCAGGAAATGGGATTCAAGATATGAGAGCTGCCTTGATCTAATAAAACACTTGACAGGCTAAGTGGCTTATTCCTGCTTCTCTGGTTTGTAATGTTTGTTCAGTGTTGGAGATTGTGATATTGATAAAATGGGTCTTCTACTGTAGAAACAATGAAACTCACAAGTCGTACCAGTCGGGACCATAATATTTAATATGATTTGCGCAAAGTCTGATTTGCAAGCTAACTGTATGTCGAAGGAAATCTGACATAATTTCCTGCGATTGAAGCAGCGTGTGGGAGTAATGGAAGGTAGGGGAGTGGTATTACGAGTTAGGAGGTGAATAACACAAATAGTGTAAAGAAATCTAAATGGTTTTGATAGGAAACTGATTGGGACTCGGATGAATGTACGACTTTGGCAATTATACAATTTCCAAAGATGAGACTTATGCAAATTTTACAGCACTTATTCACCTTCCTCCAATGGGGTTTATTGGAATAGATGGAATGGACCTCTTGTGGGTGGAGATTTTGGACCGATGTACAGCTGGAACATTATTGATGTCTTGTATTTTGCTTAAGCTCGGTTTGTTCAGTATTATAATGCTGTAAGGTGGAGGAATAGCTATAAAGGAGCTGTGGATGATGGAGTGATATTTACCATATACTTGTGCAAGAGGTCTCAATGGTGACTTTTATAACCCTACAATAATTCTTATTTTGCTATAGCGACTTTCACTTTGGGCTGGTATCTCAAAGAGCTTCACAAGATTTACTGTAAAGTGTTGTGACTGTCTATTTTTGCAGGCGAATGCAGCAGCCAGTTTGCCACAGCAGTGTCCCTCATAGAAACAAGAAGTGAACGACCAATTTCATCTGGGGGATTGTTGGCCAGGGAAGCCGTGAAAAACAGCAACAAATTCTTGCAATATTTTAACAGTAAGAGAGTAGCGGGGAAAGTTTAAAACTAAGGGACCAAAAGGATGTTATGTGGATAGAGTAGAAAGTAGGGATCCTTTGTTACCGGAGAAAAGAAAGTTAAGAGGGAAGGGTGGTTCCTTCAGAACCTTTTAGCTTATGAATGGATCTGATGGGTAAAGAAAGCCAGATAATTTCATCTGAATGATGAGTTAATAAGAAAAGGTCATAAATTGAGAATCATCATCAGAAGAGAAAAGGGTGAGATAAGAAAACAAATGTATTATACAGAGGGTTAATAGAATGTGGCATAGCTTCCCACAAATAGTCATTTACAGCCGAGTTCGTAACAGCAATTGAAAAGGAATTACACAAATGCTCAGTAAAAAGAATATTGAAGGTTGTAAGGAAAGAGATTGGAGCAAATAACGTTGGTGGAAGGAGGTATGGTACAGACATACTACTACTCATGATAATAATAATCCTTACATTTGGGACGTCCTCCTGACGTGAAAGGCGCTTTGCAAATGTAATTTTGTACAACAACAACAAGTTGAGTGCCTTTCACATTGTCAGGACAACCCAAAGTGCTACACAGGATATACTGTGAAGTGACTGTGTGACAAATGGCTTACTTGGGGCTGTAAACTTTCCTCTTTCCATTTTAATACTGTAGAACTATAAGATGTGTTAAATTGATCTTTACTCTGTGTCAGGTGTACTTTGTATTCTCTTCGTTCATGAAAATATAATTCCAACTTATTATCTGGACAAAGTGCCTTTCAAGTATCATATAAGGGATAAAGTAATAATAATGCTTACCTTTGATATTCAAGATCTTGAGGAGAGAAAGGAAAGAGACAATTTGTGTGCGTGTGGGGTGGGTGGAGTGGGATGGGGGGAGAGAGGCATCTAGCCTTTTGCAAAGTATTTGGTTGGAAAGTTAATCTTCTGTCTTCATTAATTTGAGATCAAAATTCTGAGAAAAATGAAATCAAACCATTCTGAGAAAAATATTTTCTGTACAAGTATATTCTGCTTGTGGATTATTGATTGAATTTTGAATTGCAATGATATTCTGACAGCTGAACCTACAAACGTCTCTTCAGGATGGTCTTAAAATATAGTGATCTGTTAAATTGTCACACTCTTTCTAGCTCAGTGTCAGCTGGAACTGACTCCGGTATATATTTCTCAAAGTTGAGATGATCAAAACTGACATCAACAAGCGGCAGCCTGTGTGACCTTGATTGCTTTATTCTGCTGTTTTTCGATTATTCGGATGGCTATAAAAGATGTATTTTTGTTTGTTTTCCATAATAGTTGTAGATTCCAACCCATTCAACTTAAAGGACCCTAGAAGATGTTTTTTGTTTCTAGATATGGTCTTTGTTCAGTAATACCCAATGGTTCGTCTCAATCAGCCCATCCATTATCAGAACCTGTCACCCTCTCAAATTCAAGTTGCAAAAGTTTGCAAAAGCAAGAATTTGATGGGAAAAGGAACATTGTTGCATTGCTCAGACTGATAGCTTCTGTATCATTTTACACTTCTATTATCGGGAGTGTTGAAACATGAGATCTTCCGGAATATTGGTAACAAATGCATTCCCGATAAATGTCCAGGGAGCGTATTTCTGGCATATTTTATCATAAAGTAAATCATAAAAGTGAGAAAACAAATCTTGCCCTATTCCTCTGTGCTGTTATTTTATGGTTTGAATTCTCATGCTTGCTGAGGTGCTATATTTTAAGGGAAAAGTAGACTTGTCTGATTTCTTGTTGTGAGGGTTGAAGGTGTCTTTGTAATGAATAAGGGCAGGATCCTGAAACAGGCTACATGTTTCTTTCATCTTTTCATTATTTCGGGAAGTTTATTTGCACAACTTTGAAATATGAAGTCTTGTACAGTAACCAGAATATTTCTGTTTTTCAATGGCTTCAGGATAAAAGCAAATCTATTTCCTACTAACATTCACTTCCACAGTGGTGAGTCCCACAGTGGTACTTTGAGCTCATAGTCTAGGCTGATGTTTCAGTGCAATGCTGTGGGACACTTGCATTTTTAAAGGTGCCATTCTTTGGGTAAGAAATTAAACTAAGGTCCTGTCTGCCTTTTCAGGTGGATATGAGAGATCTTATAGAAATATTCTGGGTTCCACCAAATAAAATGAGTCATTCAGTTTGTTGAATGTTATTGAATAATAAAATCTTTATGTACTCATTTTCCAATTACTATGTATAGCTTTATTAACAGACCAATGTTTCAAGAATACTGTTTACCATTTCAGTGGATTCCAGCAATAGAGCACATGAGGTTACCGAGGTTAATGTTAGTCCGTTAAACGGTTCAGATTGAAAGTGACACCAGAAACCTTTAGGCTTTTGTTCAATAGTTATTATTAATAATACCATTAATAATCATCATCCTTGCAATTGATGCAGAACCGTATCACATCAAATCAGCTGAAAGTGCTTC
This sequence comes from Callorhinchus milii, assembly GCF_018977255.1. Lineage (NCBI taxonomy): Eukaryota > Metazoa > Chordata > Chondrichthyes > Chimaeriformes > Callorhinchidae > Callorhinchus > Callorhinchus milii. The sequence goes on along the minus strand of NW_024704742.1, from coordinate 26,665,362 downwards.
AGAAGTTTCCTGTAAAATGTAGTGACTATTTTTAGGCGAACACAGGAGTTGATTTGCACATAGCAACATCTTGAGGCGATGAGACGAGAGCTCTGTGAGCATTCCGACCTGGTTGATAAGGAAGATGAATTGTTTCAACGGATTGGCATTACAAGCTCTGTCACCTTTTACTATCTGAGAGACAGGTATCTCTGTTCTGCTTGCGGTGTATGCACACATTCACAAGCTGGCTTGCTACTGAAATTGTTGCGTGCAACAAACAGTATGAGTGGTGCCAATGCATTTTCAGGAATGGATCCTTGGGCAATGAGGCTATCATGCAAAACATGAACAGGATGGTAATTAATCTTGTCATTTGCTGAGATTCACAGCATTTCTGGCATTGGTGCTGCCAGAGTCAGATATGTCTTTCTGTTCAACACTTTGCTGGAATGCTGACTATAATCGATGTGAGGAAGGGCAAATAAATCTTTTTTTTATATACAGCTTCTTTTCATGTCAAAACTTGTCCAAGTGCTTCACAAGAAATACAGTCAAGTGTAGTGGCTGTTTTGTTTAAGGGAAATATGGCAGTTATTTGTATTTGGCAGAGTCCCACTCATAGCCATGAGGCAGATGATGAATTTATCGAGAGTATTATTGGCCAGGGTGCTGGCAGATGGTTCTTTCATTTTATGAATAATGTTTTAGGATATGAAAAGGCAGACGAGACCTTGATTGAATGTCTCATTCTAACAATGGTACCTTCAAGAATGCAGCACTCCCCCCAATAGTGCACAGTCAACCTTGACTATGAACCCGGGAGGGAGGAGGGCTTGAAACCAGTCTTCAAACCAGAGCTGAGAGTGCTACCAGATGACATGCCACCTGAACCAAGCTGACAAGGACAGTGCACCCTCTCTCGAGTGCAGTTTCAGTGAGTTCACTGATGCTATTCTTGAAAATAAGAGGTTGAGCAAGTTCCCTTACAGGAATAATTACTGTCAAACAAAAGTGATTAAATGCTGCCTTGTTCCCTACGGAAGTGTACCTTGGGGTGTTCTTTCAATTTTTCTCTGATCCTGAGGATCTTGCAGAAAACTATACTGATCTTAATATTTCTTCAGTCACTGAGGAAGACTTCGTTCTCAGTTTTGATGTTGCTGAGTGTGAACCATTGTCAGTGTCTCTCCTCCAGAACCTCTCGTTTGACAGCCTGGCTCTTGGGAGGTTCAGTCTGGTAACTGCAGACTTTTTTTTACTCTCCACAGTCTGTAGTGGATGCTCTTTGGGAAGTCAGAAAAATTTCCATCTTAAAAACATAAGCGGGTAGTACAAAATGGAAGATAATAGTTACCTGGTCCCCTGATGTTGGCAATCCCTGCCTATTAAAGGTCTTCTTTAACTTTAAGATCTGCATCCATGGCTTTGCACCATCCAATAGCTAGGATCTCCTGTAACCATGTCACTTTGTCAATTCCGGCCTGCTTCATGTCTTCCACTCTATCTCTCCACCATCAACAGCTGAGCCTTCAGCCACTGAGCCTCACCCTCTGGAATTACTTCAAAAGTTTCACCTTTTCTCTATCTGTCTTCAAAACTTGCCTAAAATCTACCTGCCTTTTCAACTGTGCCTACACTCATCTCTTTCCTACTCCCTCCTATTCAGTGCCTGGCCTTGTCTATATAAAATACCCCAAGATGTTGGGAAGGGGTGATGCACAAATCCAAGTTATTGTTTTGTCATACAAATCAGTTCTCTTACTTAAATTTGGATTAAAATATCTGCCTTTTGTATCCAATATGTCTTCATATATTCTGTGAAGCACTTTGTGGCATCCTGATGTGATATGATGCTATATCAAATGCACAGATTATTCTTTATTATATTTAAAAACAGCCTTTACATTGGTTACAGTAGCGTCAATTGTGTAACTCATTTAGCTCTGTATTCGGAACAGTGCTTAGCATTCAGATAGCTATTATGCAGAGCCGAGATGGCTTTGGGCAGGTGAACCTCTGTATTAATATTATTTAGGCATTTCCAAGCAACGGGAGGTTCAGCACTGAAGTTAAATGAGTAGCAGTCAATGAGTCGACTCGAATGCCTGTGACACTGACAATTTCTTGGAAGTTAGGCTAAACAGAGAAAGCAAGAACATGACAGCAGATTGATCAATTATGCTTCCTGTGTGACAGATGGTTCATCATAGTAATGAAGGCATTCATATCCGAATTAGGGTTCAGAATATTTGATTGCCTTTACACGCAGGAATAGTTCGGTGGCATTTTGTCTATTCCAGCCTAGACCTGTGCAGCGGGCTTGTGAAATGCATGAAAAGTAGCAGTTTGCTCTATGGAGGTCTCTATTAAAGTTTAATTTTATTTTTTTTACAAATCAATCTGGATACAGTTTGAAGGAGCTGCTCTGCCCAAATATGACCTACGTAGGTTTCAGACATTGAACAAGAAAACAAATCTCCCTCTTGCAAGCCTTATAATTGGTTCCCTTAGGAGATTGTTTTTTTTTAGATATTTAAAGGGTTGTGTGCTGAACCAACAGCTTTTTGTTGCTGGACATCTAATCCCTCTGGGTTGGATGTGTGAACAAGTAATGGCCACCAAATCCATCCCTGTGCAAAGTATACCTAGAGAACAACAGCAATAGAAATAATAATCCTTACATTTGATATTCACTTGTTATTACATTTGGTACATTCATGCCAGGAGAACGCCCCAAAACTCTGCACAGGGAATACTGTAAAGTGGTTTGATGGCTGTTTTGTGGGCAAACACGACAACCAGTTTTCTGCCAGGCAAAATGTCAGTCATCAGTACAGTCAGTAGGTTTGACTGGAAGATGAACTGGGAAGATTGCTTCAAAGTGCTATGTTTCTAGCTTTTGTCTTACAAAAAAGTTTTCTAGTGATTTTTAAAAAAACGTAGATTTTTATTTTGTTAACTCATTTTTAAACCATAATTTTCCATCACCTTAAATTTATATAACCTGTAATAACAATAACATAATAATAATTTGAGCTGATATAGCGCCTTATCACGTCTTCGAGATGTCTCAGAACTTGAGATTCTCAAGATTTTCTTACCTCTTGCAATGTAAGCACGGTGTCTTATTTGTGGTTTTAGGATGCAAGTCCGTTCTCTTAGCTTTTTCCATTTATTCTTTATAAGGACTTTTAAAATGACAGCCGTGCGATATGTTAAAAAAGACCAAACGGATAGTATCAAATACGAGCCAGGAATTCTCCCCAAAGCACGTTGCTTATCAGCAACTCCACATGGAACGAGTTAGATTGAATTTGTAAATATTATTAATTTTTTTTAAGATGAGATGACTGCAAAAACTGGACTGTCGTTCGTATTGATCTGGTGCTTGGACCTACAAACCTCAAAGAATACTCAACTATGCTGATATTGGTGATGATTTTTATCATATGATATCTGATTCATTTCCAAACCTTCTTGCAGCTCTCTGACTTTTCATTGTGCCCTCTTCTTTCCCCATCTACCCCCTCCCCACCCCCACCTGAAGGTATGGAGGTTTTATTTTTTCAGCATTTTGTTCTCTGTGATTTCCCTGTGATGATAATTATACTTGAGGTGCCTCAAGCATGAGTGACAACAATCGTAAAATCTATTTTTTGTGTTTCCAGTATGTGCTTCCAAAAGAATCATTTGGCGTCCTTGCATCTAATGTATATTTTATGTGTCACTTCACAGGGGGATCTGGAACATGTTGCTCACTATTATTTCTTATTATAAGGTGAATCACAGTAGCGGTTTCATCCTCCTGCTTTTCTGTTCTTGCAGAAAATGTATAACGTTTTCATTTTTTGTGCAAATGATTATTAAAAACATTTTTTGATGACAAGTAAACTTCATCCTTTTTTCCCCACAATTTAATTGAATTTAAAAGAAAAACCTTCAATTATTTTGGATGAAGGTAAATGCAAACGACTAAGTTTAAAGCTGATTGATGTTATTTCATGACCTTTTGCAATCCAATTGCTCGTCTGCACCTTCCTCTTAGCCTGCATCATGTCCCCTGGCTGGTTTCTCCCCGCCATAGATGGACAAGTTTTCAGCCATTCAGCTACCACTCTTTGGAAGACCATCAAGTTGTGTATTGCTATCAATTATTGTTGATGTAAAAAGTTCCCATTGATAGTGTACTCTTATTTTTACATCCATTTATAACCCTATGTGATTTATTGTACCTACTTTAACAGATGTATGGAAACCTTTCAGAATCAGATAGAGGTAATTTACTTGGACTAGTCAGTCCAGGGTAATAATGTTGCACTTCTGTTCAGTCAATCACTTGCAATGGAAGTGGCTTTATAAAGTAACCCATACACCATATTTGCTATTTTGTTTCTTGCTAGTTATAACCAGGGGAATAAGGACGCATAATTTGGGGAGTTGTCTTTGTCACCCAAGCTGAAGGAGGATATGAGGTAGGCTGTAAATGTGCAAAGAACACTTTTCATTATATTTACTTCATTATCAAACTTGTGGTCTGCATTCAATGTTAATAAATTCTTATTAATAATAGTAATAATTAATAAACCTTGCATTTGATATAGTGCCTTTCAAATCAGGAGAACGACTCACAAACAGTTTCACAGGATACACAATAAAGTATAGGAACTGTGTATTTGTAGACAAATTGCCTCCTTGTCTTTTGTGACAGTCAGGGTTTCTCCTCTGGAACTGTCTATTAAAATTGAACTTTTAAAGCTATAAATAACTTCACCTGTCTGTCATAGTCATTGCAATGGAAATTGTTCTTGGTCAAGTATTGGTGAAGATTACATTGCTATTTTAATTGTACTTTTAACTTTTAATGTACTATAGCTACAAGAAATATATTTCTAACTATTGATTTGTAAAATATTGTGATTATTTTACTCAACTTTCTTGCATTATTTTATTGGATGGTGCTGCCTGCCCATTATTTGTGGTAAATCATTATTTGGTTCACATACTCCTGGCACTGTATTGGAATGTCAGTTTAAACTATATGATTCCTGAAGTCCTGACGTGGGGCTTGAGGCAGCCCACAACCTTTTGACTCAGAGGCGGGAGTGCTACCAACTGAGCCAGACTGACATTGTGACTTGCATCGTAGACTATAGCAGGGCACTTTGTGTTTTGGAGACTGTGAAGTGTAGTGGAACTAAGAAGTATATTTAACATTTTGCCCTCTAACTATCTGTGTCGAATCAATAATTTTAAAGCTTTGATCGGGGATTGTCTTAACTTGCAGCAGTGCTGTCTGGCTGACCCTTGTGGTGTGTATGAGCTCAAGGTGTTGGACAGTTTTGTTTTGTAGTTTCATCTTCATTACTCAAAACTATAAAGTACAGTACTTATATTTGTCTCGTAGATATTAACTCTTAGCATTCAAGATGCTTGTAATGTTTGAACAGAAGATGGTGTTCTGGTACATGATCTATAAGAATTTAATAACAATCCTTGCATTTGATATAGCGCCTTATCATGTCTTTGAGACATCTCAAAGCACTTCACAGAATATCCTGTAAAGTGAATCGACTGCATATTTTGTGAGCGGAACGCAGCATCCAATTATGCACAGCCACGTCCCATAAACAGTCGTGAAATGAGTGACCAAATAATTTTTTTTACCCCCAGAAAATGATAAATAATAAATAAACGCATAGTATTTTCAGTAAGGCAATCTTATTTCATCACTGCACATTTGTGGGGGGAGGGGCAGATTGGAGTTAACCAGGTGAATCTAGAGAAGTTTTTCAAATTCTGCAAAGGATGTTGACTGACAACTGTAGAGGGAGTAGTTGAGCTTAAGTTTCCTCATTTTCCCCACCCCGTTTTGGAATAATTGAAAAGACTTCTATTAAATGAAAATATCAGATTCCTTAAAAACACTTGTATTTAGTAGTGAATATTGAGATGCTGTCACATTGCATTTAAATGGTATCTGCAATTTCCCTCAAGATAATTTGTGAGACTATTTTATACTTTCACCAGTTAATGGACAACATACTCTGGTTTAGAGTAAAATCGTCTATTTGCCAAAAGTAGAACCATGATTGATGCCCAACTCAAGTAGTCACCGTACGTGAAAGGAAGAAAAAAGATGTATTTTTCATAGGTTTTTGATTTGTAGAAATACTCAAATGATGCACTTTAACAATAATAATCCTTGCATTTGATATAACCAGGATTATTGCTATATATGACCTTATATCGTTGGGATGTCTCAAAGATACTCACAGCATTTTACTATAAATGATTGTAACTGTGTATTTATAGGTGAATGTGGAAGCCAATTAGATGTCCCATCAACAGCCATGAAGTAAGTGACCAATTTGCCTATTTGGGGGATTGTTAACCAGTAGCTTGGAAGAAACGCCTTTCTCTTTTCAAATACTGCAATGGGATCTTTAACGTTCACCTGAATAGGCAGATGGGACCTCGGTTTAACATTCCATTTGAATAACAGCATCTTAAACAGCGCAGCACACCCAGAGCAGTGTATTGGAGTGTCAGCTTAGATGACTCTATGAGCTGCAAATATTGACCATTTCTGGTAACAGGCTGAATGTCGCACTCAGCCTCTGGGACTCCTCTCAAAAGTGATGATGATAATAATAATCTTTGCATTTGATGTAGCACCTTATCACATCTTCGAGACGCCTCAAAACGCTTCACAGAATATACCATAAAGTGAATTGACTATATTTTGTGGGTGAAAGATCTAGACAGAGCGGAGTTCTCAACAGTCTATGTGAAGCATTTCTGGTTACTTGAGGCATTACTATTTGAAAATCCTATTACGAATCCAGTCAATAATTAAGATGCCAGTATATATTTTTATTTATTGCAATGAAATGTGCAGCTCATGAGGTTCTTCATTCAACAGGACGTCACTGACCTGCACAGTGTTGCTGCTCCAGTTTTGTCATTTTTGATTTCTTCCTCCTCCCTCATATTGAGCTGATCACCTGACAGCATTGTGACTTGATATTGTGTTCAATTCTCCTCAGTGTCATCAAGCAAAGGATAAGAGGTTCAATGAAATATATTCATCTTTTTTAATTTTTCTGTGAATTATCACTGGATTTAGACAATGGTGCAATGATGATATGACACTCCAGATAAATCTTTCAAAGAATCAATTCGACTTGACATTTGTTATCGTTTCTCTTTTCCCCTCTTCCCTTCCCCTACCCCTAAAAAAAATCTTGATCCTGTGCAAACTTCACAATGTATGCTGCATTAAGTCAAGACTCCAGAAGTGATTCAAGGTTTCAATGCAATCTTATGGTGGCTGAGTGTTCAAAGGGCAGGCTGATAATTGTTTGTGGTTTACTACATTATCTAAACCTCTTGATGAGATTACTTTTCTTGAGTATCCATTATGATAAGCCTACATTATCCCCACCAGTAATAGTTCACAATTGACCAAGGTGAAATGCACGCCTATTAAAACACCAATCCGTACTGAGTATCTTTAGACCCTGCGATTGCAAAAGAAACGCCACGAACAGAACAAAACCAGAACATCATCACCATGGAAACCACTAATATTGCAAATGGAATCATATGTCTCGCCTGTTCAAATTGTGAGTTTTCAGACTTCTTGATCATAAAACTGAATGTTGCACTTAAATTCACCAGGGATTTCACGATGATAAATTATGGGTCTTAACACATTGAAACTGGAGTCAACAAGGCACGATGCCAGCGAAATATGCTACATTTATCACAGATTTAATTTAGAAATGACTTTAGATGTTAGAATTCAATTAAGCACCGCAATAGACATCAGCGATCTGCAATATCAGAATTCCATAACCTGGTCGGTGCATCGGCTTGCACACAGCTATGGTTCTTTCAAATTCTGTGATTTGGCTGGCATTAATTTACCACATCCATTTCTATTGTGTAACAAAAACAGAAGTCGCTGGGAACACTCAGCAGGTCAGGCAGCATCTATGGAGAAAGGAAAGTGAGCCAAAGTTTTGGGTCCACGAAACAGTCTAATGTGCGTTAGTTCTTGTCTTAATCTAATTTAGGTAAGAAATCCTGCTCAGACACTTTCATCTCTCTCTTAAATTGTGAGTTGTATCAGTGATAAAAGACGCAAAGCACAGTTTCACCAAACTACTTATTTCTCCGCATGCCTTTAACCTTCGTTGCCTGTGTTACAAGACCTTTCCCTCTGTGAGGTAAAAGTTGTTTATGGAATACGATGGGTTGAAAATGGAAAGGATTGCTGCAGTATACAATTGGCCACCCTGCTCTCTTGTTTTTTCTTTATGCTGTTATATATATGCCTGAGCCTAAGGTTTGCACCCAGCCAGCTCATGGGATGAATGTCTTCTCTCAGCTTGCTCTGTAAAGTTCCTATATTCCATGCTTTTGGACAGTCTCAAACCAATTTTGAATGGGGAGTCAGGGGACAGATGTCCAGCACAGAGTTACTCACAAATTGGTGCTAAGTTAGCAATCTGACTTGGGGCCATAAGGTTGGTTGGGCAAGGAAATTGGTTCTGTTCATTTTAGGTTTTGCACTTTTGAGCGTTAAGGTACATTGTTAGAATGGAGTGGAGGGAATTTTACTTTGCAGATGGTTGTGCTGGATTTTCCTGGAAGTGCTAGCTGTTGATAGTGATTGCCTAAAATGGATAAGTGTGAAATTGCCCATTCCTGTTATAACAATAATAATCATCATCCTCGCATTTGATATACGCTGCAAGTCATTGACGTCTCAAAGCGCTTTACAGAATATACTGTAAAGTACATTGACTATTTGTGGGCAAAATGTAGTAGCCAATATCCTACACTTTGAGCCCAAATCTACTAGAACAATAACTGCAATGTTTCTTTTATTAATACTTTTGTGTGATTAGCATAAGAATCATTTCATCATTGCACAAATATTCTATTGAACTATAGAAGTAATAAAAATGTAAAACAATTGAAATTTTGAATTTATTCGGTCCATTTTTACAGATTTTTTTTAAATGCTAGGTACAGTGCCTGAGAGAGGAAAAATAAGCTTATGTATCAGGTGTAGTCCCTGATACTCTGACATGTTAACTAGTTTTTCTCTTTCAGAAACTGAGGCTTTCTTGCGTTAATAATGTTTTCATTTTAATGATAAGACTTGTTCAAATCAGCATTCTACCCCTGTTTTTGGGGTAGGGGAAGAAGAGAAGAGAAATTGGCTTCTGCCTTAATTTCATTTTTCTCTCTGCTTTTGTAGAGACATTTCCATTTTCAAAGTAGCGAGAAGCTTTTTAATATTGACTGAACTGAAATGGACGAATGCATGAGTGGTTTTGTGGTTAACAGAAAAGTAATGCAATTTATTTTAATATTGCTTCCCATTCTGAGCATACTTGTAACCAATACTAATGTATGTTTTGATGTTGACCAACACGCTGAGCAGGTTTTGCATCCAATTTTTTTCGTAATTGATGTTGAGTATTTCCTGTATTGCATGAATGCACTCTGTTAAAATGGTTGTGTTCAATTAAAATGTAATGCTTTTGTGACCATAGCTAAATCGTGAAGTACACGCTTCAGTTTGTTTGGGGAATTGCGAGGTGATTTGCTGAGAACTCCAGAACCCCCAAATACCTGATGTTCTTCACCTCAAGAATGTTCTCTTACAGAATTGTTATTGTAAAGAAATGTGCAAGAAAAATCTTAAATACAGTTTTAATTTGAAAATTGGGGTTTTTGAATATCAGCGGAAAATACGATTTCTAAATTCAGACTGTGCAGAATTTTGGAATATTTTAAAATGCAATCAATTTTAAAACGAGGAAATTCCATTCTCAGGCGGGTTGTTAATTGAACTGTTCTCCTCAGTAGCTTTATGGATACTCTTTTCGAAGATTAACGCCCTTCATGCAGATCAAAAATGCTTGTGAAATGCTGAATAAAGTGCTCATGCACTGAAGGTGATAAAAATATTTCCTGATGATTATTTAGTACTTAGAAGTAAAATGAAAAATGAACATTAGAGGATATCATTGCAAGAGTGATCCTGCAATGTTCGCTCAACTAGTCTAACCTCCTGGGTGACCCTTACATATATAGAAATGCTTCCACCTTTCCTATCCTGTATCTTGTAAGTTGCATTGCATCATCCTGATTTAACTGTGTCTCTGTCGTTCATACCATATACAGTAGCAATTATCAGTGCCTCTAATTCCATCATTTTATTTTTAATGTTTCTAGCATTGATATATGTGCACCTAATTTTACCTCTCAGGTTGTTTAGATGTAGATATTTCCCCACTTCTGTGTTTCTTCTCATTTACCACAGTGTTCCGCCTGTACAGCCTTATTCATGTTATCTACAAAAGCAGAGATGTGATAGAAAATGGCTTAAGGCAGGGCTCGTTCACCTCAACTTGAAGAAAATCCAGTGTGCAGAAAGCAATGAGTTGATGTAGGGTGAAAGAAACGAAGGAAAACAGTAGTGTAATGGAGTTGTCATATTCTGTGATATAAAACATCCAGTTTTAGAAATGTACATTTTTATTTAAAATGGTTGCCCTTAAATTAGAACGTTGATCCTCCGACTGGGAAGCCATTACTTACCTGGTTGTTGAGATGTGATGTTTCAGTCCCCAAACTTCTAACCATGTCTTGCCCCTCATTCCAAAGCTGTGTCTCATGCTCCAGTGCTGTATAACAATCAGCGATACAATTTTTGTCCATTGTATTGAACTAACAGTGTCAACAGTGGGTGATTTGAAGGAATTCTTTATATATATATACATATATATATATTTATTTCACCCACAAAATACACAGTCAATCCATTTTGCAATATATTCCGCGAAAAGTCTTTAGACATCTCAATGACGTGATAAGGTGCTATATCAAGTACACGGATTATTATTATTGTTTATTATTTATCTCTGAATCCACATTGCAACCATTCAAAGAACAAACGCAGAAGGAAGTATATCAGTTTGTAGTTAGGTCAGCTGAGCTTCAATGTAAAACATATCAACTTGAAAGGTGTGATCAGTTTCAAGGAACAAACTGTATTTTGTTTGATTTTACTCAATCTGTTTAACCGTTTGAAGACTGGAGTATCATTTTATGATATGGAATTGTTCCTTTCAGAGGACGTGAAGTAGTGTAACTGCATGCAGTTGGTATTGAAGCCCTGCTTGTATTTGAGGCAGGTTACAATTGTAGACATGACAGGGTGAAAATGAATCCCGGTGATGACCAACACATTTCCACAATTTTCACCCTGATGTACACTGACCAGCTGTGCTCTGCTAGTTAGTGCTCCCACTGAGGCCGACCACCCTGCCTAGTGATCGCTGGTCATGAATGAATTACCCTTGTCTCACAACTTGAGGAACAAAGCCAGGATATGCTCAATTTATAGCACTTATGAAGGTTTTCAACTTGGAGGTGAGAGCAGAGAGGACATTTAAGGAATATCCTTAAAGCCAAGGAAAGCCTGTTTCACCTTGAATTCTCGTTCTGGTGGGAATTTCCGTGTGTGGGCGAGACGAGGCTGAGATTGCTGACACGGTGTATTGATTTGCCATCTGTTTTTTGAGTCCACTATAACCTCTGTTGTGGTGATGGCACTCGCACTACAATATGGATCAAGACAGCAGTAAGATCTTAGTGGTGAAAACATGAATGAGACTGATAACCGTAACCGATGAGGTGAAGCGAATTGGTCAGCTAACTGAGAAGATGCTAGAAGTGAGAACCCCATACACCAGTACAAAATCTTAGCTTTAGATTCCTATTGTTGTTTGTGTCTCCAGCACGTACTATGAGTACAACATGTGCAGATTTGTATCCTGCAGAGCACATCTCTAATTATCCATGATGTGTTTGCTGTGCCAACTTTGAACTCCCACATGCAGGCTGACACTCCAATGCAATGTTGGGGGAGCACTGCATTATTGCACGTACTGTCCTCTGGACTAAACATTAAACCAAGTTCCTGTCTGCCAGATCAGGTGGATTATGGAACTATTGGGCGAAAAGAAGAAGCGAGTTTTTCCTAATCTCCCAGGTGAAATTGGGTCATTTACTTCGTGGCTATTTCTGGGACATTGCTGTGCACAAATTGGCTGCAGCTTTCGCCTGTGGGATGCACAGTCACGACACTTTCTAATTAATCCTGTGAAGTGCTTTGAGATGTCATTCTGACACGAAAGGCGCTACATCAAATGCAAGTATTATTTTTTTATTACGTAGGTCAGGCGTTATTTCCATTGAAACTGAGGTAAAATAAGGTTGAAGGGCGACTTGCTGCTCATGTACGCTTAATGCTTTCTTGTGGCAGAAGCCTTGAAGTAAATACCTTTTGGCTGGAGAAATGTTGTTGGGGGAGGGAAATAAAATGTATTCTATCATAAGTAGACCAAAAAAAAGGAAAACATTGCTATGACAACACAGCTCTCAGAAGCGTGACATGCACTTTGTGTTATTCCTTTTTCTTTTGTTAATACAGTTCTGTACTGGAACCCATCTGCAAATGTTCAGCATTAGCTGGTATTTGCATAAAGCTGCATTAGGATGCAATGAATTATGTCACAATAATTTTCTAATACATAACTATCTTTGATAAAAAAAGCTTTAAAATGAGATGCATTTCAGTGAAGCTGGAGACCACAATAAGTTTATAAATGTTTGATAGAGTATGTGAAATGCATTATTAATTTACAATAAACATTGGTTATGAAATATTTAAAAATATGTTCTCCCGTTTGGTTCCATCATCTCAAGCTCATCTCATCGGCCTGAACTGTGCTGAATTCTCATTTCTGTTTTCTTGACTGGCTGTGGGGATTACCCTGACTGTGTCCAGAAATCACTGTCAACTAATGAACCTTTATTTTAAGCCTTGAATACATAGAGGATAATGGCTAACTTGCAGTGAATTCTAAACCCGACAGATTATCTCATAAACCACAAGAGCAGAGCTTGACTGGTTTGGATTTTCAATCTGAACCGTTAGATTGGATTACTGCTTTAAATTCACCAGAAAGTACAGTATTCTGGCAGCAGATTTTCTTTCCTTATTGTGTTAGCATGACCAAGTGTGTTACAGTTATAAAATGTTGCTTATAACACTTGAAGATTTTCATTTGCGCCTTAAAATACTGTATATAGCATTCCTGTGATATTTGCGACTGAATTGAATGCAAATTCACTAATTTAATGTATACGGAATGTTGTTCTCCTAGAAATGATATTCAGGGGGATCGGAGGAGGCTTTTAACTGCTGAGGTTCAATTCAAGAACCATTATGCGAACTCTGATTAGGATTTAATCTCAAATTCTTTGATAATCTAATTGCATTCTGCCCCACATGCTGTTGCTAGGTCTAATGGTGATCTCCACACTAAAAGATTATCAACTGTGTATCTTGCCTGAAATAACTATGGGACGTTGCAGTGCCATTTAGTTTCTCATTGAGTAATAAGTTAACATTTTACAAATGAATGTAGAATAACAGAACCTGAATGTATTTTTGCACAGATGTGATACACTTTACGGATAGGATGGCACTTTAAACTTTTGGCGTATTATTTTTTCTTTTATGACCAGATGAGACATTGCAAATTACAATACAATTGTAATTCATGTAGTGCAAGGAGGACATCTCAAAGCGATTTGATGTTAGGCTAGGTGGCTTCTTATGATCTTCCAATTCTCCATGCCTCTTCAGAAGGTGCACTCTTTTCTAAATGCCAATTGCCCTTCAGCAACTCGTCCATGTTGATGTTAAGGCTGTTGGAAATTCTGCATTGAGTTACTTGAAGTGTCCATATAAGAACCAAGTGTTACATTGTTTGTAGTTTTGCATAACTTTATTTTGGTAGCAAACAAGCTGAATGTTTCTTTGTATCATTCTGACTATCAGGTTATATTGTCCTGTGAGTACAAACCCATCGTGTTTTGGCAACTGTACATCTGGCAGAATCATCAAGCAGCAAGAAGAATTTAGTTTTGTATTTGCTGGCTTTGATCTTTTGTAGCATCTTACTGTTTATTTTCAGTACAGAGGGCACAAGTTTTGAGACCAGGGTTGGTATGAGCTAACTAAGCAGAATGGTACAATTTATGAGTTTACGACAGGTGAATACTGTCCAAACCACATAGAGGACGTTGCACATTAGTGACTGAATGTCACACTAGACTCAGGAATTTCTTGGTCCCTCCACTTGATATAAAGTAGGATAGCAAAATGTTATTTTATTTCCTTAATCTTTTACAAGCAACGATCAAATGTGAATGAATTCTACTCCATCATATGAATTTCCCTTGTGAGAGGAGGAGAGCTGTGTCAGATTCAAATGTCAGTCCTGTACTTCTGCATTGGGAGTTTCAACAGAGACAATATGCAGCAAGATCATCATATTCTGAAGTCAGTTGCAACACATACTCGTACAAGTAGATAATTTTGATTGAGTTTCGACCTTTCCTTTCATAGGAGATCAATCTAATTTCTTGCAAATTTCTAACAGGAGTGCTGAGTTTAGTAGAAATTGCTACAATCTGTTAGAAAGTTGTAATTTTGTCGATTTCAATTTTTAAATTGTGAATTGTTGTATCAATATTACATTCAAGGTATGCTTGAGGCTTTACTCAGAAAAGTAGGCCATTAAACAGTTAAGTCCCTACTAAATGGACCAGGATGTTTCTGCCCTTTAATTATTGCTCAAGGGGATTTCTGACAGCAGTTAGACAATTGGACCTAAATATCACTTTTTATTAAGCAGCTTTGAAAAGACGAGGTGAGACAATGTACCTGTCGCTCAATGTACCACTGGTTGTAATGTTGCATATGATCTGCAGTGTTTTCCTGGGCATAACTGAAATTCAAGTGAAAGGTTAGATCTTATTAGAAAGTAGATAACCACTATGACAATAAATAAGAAAGCAGAGATTTTAAATGTTTCCATTTTTATAATTCTACTCAAATGAGATTGCAACAATATCAGTGCAAACTCGATGCCAATTTAAAAAAGCTTCATGATGTTTCTCTTATCCGTACAGTGACTTTCTTTTATTTTTTTTATTAAGGGTGGGGTATATATTTTTAATATTATTTTTAAAAAGATATATTTTTATTGGGGGAGGTTGTTTCGCCCACAAAATACAGTCAATCCATTTTATAATACATTCTGTGAAGCACTTTGAGACGTCTCAATGACATAATAAGGCGCAATATCAAATGCAAGGATTATTATTACCTTCTCAAATGGCATTATTCATTGTTCTGTAATACGATTTCACTGTTTAGCAACCAGGCTGATCTCATACAAATGGTATCAGTCCACTTTTTTTTCATTAGAGCAAGCACAAGCTGTTGACATGCAGGCTCTGCGAAATGATGGTTGTGGGGCAAAGGTTACTTGATCAATATGTGTTTCCAGAAGTGTGTACTGCAAACGGTTTGTGGAGCCTATTGATAAACTCTGGCATCTGTAAATCGGAGGGATTTTTGTGCAGGATTTATGTATGTTCTTTCTGTGCAGTGTCTTGAAGGGTACCTGAGGGGACAGAATAGAAATTGAAACTTGGGCTTCTTATAAAAATGTGATTCAACTATATTTTTTTTGCTTTGAGATCTTAAGTGATCTGTTTGGGAGAAAATCAGGAATGCTGCTGAATGTTTTATTTGTTGCTCCAGCTGTGTGTATATTTTGAAAGGGTGTAAATATTGTCCAGTTTGACTCAAGTCAGTTCACAATATATTAACAAAGGAACGTAGAAGGGCAAAAGTTCCAAGGGATCCTTGCTTATTATTATCTGGATTGTACATTTGGATTTGCCAGCATTAATTTTTTTTGTCTAAGTAATTTGAATGAAAATCCTTTTCTGTGTCCAATTAAAGGCATGCAAATATTAGATAAGGAATGTATGGACACAGGTGGAACGATGTTAAGTTTTTTTTTAAATGGATCGTGTGTAAGATGTAGGGAGGGGATGAGAAGTAGGAGATACCTGTAACTTTCCATTCAACGTTGTACATTTCATGCTACAGATATTGGGTGAGCCTCAGGGTTTACTGTGCTGTTGGTGTTCTTCAGGTTGGTGAATTGTTGGGGGAACCTTCTTTCTTGTGATCCTCTTTGAATTATTCCATTCAGCTTAGAGGGAGAAAAGGTATTTAATTCCTGGAGCTGGATGTATTCTTCAGAAAGTTATATAAGCCATCATGTATCTCATCATATCAGATACCACAAAAGCAGTGGGTTACCTTACATTGAGCACACAAGGTGTGAAGCTGAAGGATTTTGCAGCACAGATTAATACCATCAAATTCTTTACGGAGCCATTTACCTATCTCTCTTCGGGCTCTCATGAGGATAATAATAAAATAATAAACCTTGCATTTGATATAGCTCCTTATCATCTCATTGAGATGTCTCTAAGGCTTCACAGGATATGCAGTAAAGTGGAGTGACTGTATTTTGTGGTAAGTCATTCCACTTCACAATAAATCCTGCGAAGCGCTTTGAGACATCCTCCCGACATGAAAGGCGCTGCACCAAATGCAGGGGTTATTATTGTTCAATTTCAGCAATTATTGATATCTCTCATGTACCGAAGTCCAACAGCAGCCAATTGAAAATAGTGAGCTGTGTTGTCAGCCAGGGAAAATTATGTGTTCGAATCACTTGATGGAAATCATATACAAGCAGAATCATCATTGTTAACAATGTTCCTCAGTCTTCACTCTTCCACCCTACCCACCCTTTCCTCATCCAAACAAAGCTCATTGCTGATTTCCTAGCTGGAGCAGGTTGTTTTAAGTTTTTGCAGCCTAACGAGAGGAATGAAAATGAGGAAGCTTTTTATAGTTTTGGTCGTAACCATTTATTAGCATAGCTTTCTTTAAGTTCCACTTATTGCGCTTCAATTTTTGGTCGCTTATTAAAATTCAGTACTCTGTGGAGTTGGTTGTGTAAGTATCCCCTTGGTGTTGCCCAATGCTTGGCTTCAATTTCAGTGTCAGCCTGGCTCAGTGGTTGCATTCTTGCCTTCATGGGTGAGAAGGTTCAAACCCTACATAAGGACTTGGACTCACATAACTGACACTGTGCAGTGCTAGGGGATTGTCGGAGGTGACATTCTTTGAATGAAGCACTAAACCGAGATCCTGTCTGCCTGTTCAGATGGACACTAAATATCCATGACAGTTTTTGATAAGAGAAGGTAGTTTCTCCTGGTGCCCTGGCCAAACACCCTCCCCCCCACCCCCCTATAAAATTGGCCATTGGACATTGCTGTGCACAGATGAGCTGCCACATTTGCCAACAACTACACAGTCACTCCACTTCACAATAAATCCTGCGAAGCGCTTTGAGACATCCTCCCGACATGAAAGGCGCTGCACCAAATGCAGGGGTTATTATTGTTCAATTTCAGCAATTATTGATATCTCTCATGCACCGAAGTCCAACTTTAATTTCTATTGAGTGTGAATGGTGCGGTGGTTGTGGCTGCAGAAATATCTTCCTTGCAAACGGTAATCCGCTCTCAACCTGCAAAATCATTTCACCATAAAATGATTTTCGATGTATATTCCATGGAACGCATTGCACAAGTGTGCCAGTTGTCTTGCACGCAATTGCAATTATCATTGCACTTCCAATCAGCCTTGCACTTGGTCCATGTTAATTATTATTTCACAGCATGTAAAGAGGGAAGTCCATTGGGAATGCTGTGCTCCAGTTACTGATCGGTGCCAATAGCCTGAGCTGCCAAAACGAGACACACACACATGCTACAATTCTGATGTCCTATCCCAAAGCGTTGCAGACAATCGTCAAAGGTTCTTGCTCTGGCTCAAAGTATATTTTGTTAGAATAATCCTTGCATTTGATATAGCGCTTTTCATGTTTTTCAGAGTGTGTGGCATTGGACTTCCAAACGTGGCTTTTTTTTACTGCCAGGCAATGATACCAGAATTTCAATAAATAAATTGCAAATAAAAAGAGCTGTATCCAGCTAACTGCCAGCTAACTGCCACATTCCAGTAGTCCAAATCTATGGCCCCTTATTCTCCAACGTCAGCAGAGAGTGGGGTGTGCAACTGTTTCATGTGGAATTCAATTCCCTGCCCTTTTTCTCCATGCTGAGGGTTTGTCTTCCCCACTCAAATATGTACCCTCCTCATCCATATCCAGTGGCACTTGCCTGTTAGATCTGGCTTTCAACACGCATGTTTTTTAAGTAGCTTGTTGGTTGCTTCAAGTGCACAAGAAGATCCATTGTTTTGATGAAGTTGTCATTGTTTAGCAGTGTCATCACTCCTGACAATTCTGTGAGCAGAACGGTTGACAGTGGAATTTAACTATACAATTTATACCTATACAGCGCCTTTCACATGGGAGAACGTCTCATAGTATTTGACAATGCCGGCTGGGAACCTGAGCTGGGGGTGGGAACTGAGGGGGTTGTGGTGGGGAATAAAAATGTTGTCAAAGAGATATGTTGCTTTATATTCACTAGTTTTGGTGAAATAGGCTCAACGGGATAAATAAATGCTTCCTAATCCCATGTGTGCCCAAACTGTTTAATTCTCAATCTCTTTCTCCCCAGCAGTTTTAAAGGATAGAACATGGTAATAAAGGGCATCTGTGAGTCAGACCACCAATTTGAAAGGCGCTGTATAAGTGTAAATGTGATTGTAAAATTACATTGTCATTCTGCTCACAGAATTGTTGGGAGTGAATTGACTGCTTATTGATGCTGCTGCTAAACTATGGCTGTAAGAAATGAGCATAGAAAAATGGCAAGTTCATCGAAACAGTGGATCTTCTTGAAGAGGTCTATACCATTTAGGTTTAAGTGTGAATTCAATAGAATGCACTTATGTATAATAATTTATTTAAGTGTTTGCTGATATTGTGGAGTCCTGTAGTGTATTGGTTAGAGCACTCGTCTTGCAAGCGAGAGGATGAGGGTTCAATTCCCGGGCAGGGTGGAACCTTTGGCAAGTTTCCTTACGCCACCATGCCTCCGTTTACCTAGAAGTAAGTAGGAATCCGATTGTTAGTCAATTAGCAGATAGCTTTCCGGGGGTAATGATCCCTTTATATATTAAAAAAATGAACTGGTCACTCAATCTACGACTATTTGTGGGACACTGCCTTGCACAATTAGCCACCGCATTTCTCCCACCAAATATGCAGTCAATTCACTTTACAGTGTATTCTGTGAAGCCCTTTGAGATGTCTCAACAACATTATAAGGCGTTATATCAAATCAAGGATTATTATCATGTATTTAATCTTTTTAAATTGAGATGAAGACATGCATTTTCCATTATAGCTTCGTTTCAGTGTTGAGACAATATAGGACTGATAAAATGTGTTCCAGTCAGTCATAGTCATCCCTGGTTAGAACAGTTTAGTGCTGCTGAATTCCAGGAAACCCTGTTTGTGTGTGTGTGTGTGTTTTACACACATGGTGCCAACTGCACCATGTAGTTTGGTATAAGCCATACTGAGTGATGAAGCACTGGAATGGAACTTGCTTCGTCGTGCATGATGAATAAAGTAGGTCAGAAACACTGAATACAACTAAATAATATATGGGGTATTTTAGAAGCACAGTGTGTAGTTAGGCCCAGATCCAAGAAGAAGGAAAAAAAGCACTCTTTCTTAGAATACCTTGGAGAAAACTGTTCAGCCATTTGGAATTTTTTTTTGTTTAAAAAAAGTCGCAAGATGCTCAGGCCAGATGGCTTTCCTGGCATTCCAAAATACGGGCACAGCAATCGATTTTGCCTTAAGATTGCAAAGAATGACTCCAGTGTGCCATAATTTGTTTACTAAATTTATTGTTTGATTTAGAATTCATTTCTCAATGTTCCTGAGTTCAGATTTGCAACATAAATCGAAGTATCAACATTTGAATAACCACTTGGCAGTGGGGAATGCATCTTTCCACAAGATGTGTGAGTATCAAAGGTTATTTTGGATACCGGCTGACTTGATGGACCCTGAGCTTTGCAAATAATGTATGCAGAACTGTCAGCATTGAGGGAGTCAGCAGAGTGACTGAGATTCTACTCTGTTTAAAAGGTATTGCACTGGGTACATTGTGTTCTAGATGACAGAACCAATAGATGACCCTTACGTTCAGTGGAGCGCTTTTCATGTCAGGAGGACATCCCAACGCGCTTTACAGAATTTATTGCAAAGTGCAGTGACTGTATTTTGTGGGTGCCATGAGGCCACGTTGGTCATATTCTTTTAAAAACAAATGAGTAATTGCAATTCTTAATAAATCGCATTCAGCAGGCTTGCTATGTTCATATGATCGAAGCCTGGGAGGAGGTCAACCAGTGACTGTGGTTAGGAGAGAAAGGGAGGAGAGAGTTAAAGAAACGTTTTTGTATTTTCTTTCTTCTCTCTCTCTCCCCCCCCCCCCCCCCAATCATTTTTGAAGTTGAAGGACTAACCTATCCAACCCCATTAACCTTGATTACAGCATTTTAAATTGATGCAATTTGCTACGTGTTATTCCATGCTGATATCAAAGGACTTTTGAGATCTAAAATAACAGCTCCAGGAATTTAAGGCCTTGCCTAGGCAAGGACAGACTGTCAGTGATTTTGAGTGATGGTAGCCTTGGTACAGTGCCTTTTTTGTAAAGCCAAATGAACTGAACTTGAAGCTTCTTCTTCAGAGGTTGAGACTTCTTTCTGGACTAGACTTGCCGAGAAAGCAATACGGATTAGTGCCGTTTAGTTGCCTCTTTTGGTTGAGATGAGAAAGGACTGCAGCTTGTCGGTGACCATTGTACATGGAAAATATCATGGTGCTCTCAATACTGTTGATCAAGTTAATGATTCAACAGTTGGGTCTCTGATAATTTTCAAGATTTGAGCAATTAAACTTTTGCATAATTCAATATTATGTTTTATATCAACAGGTTATTCATTGCACTCTTATTGAGACTTGTTTCTGAGCATAACATTTTAAAAACGAATTACTTATTTAGGGTAATTAATAACTGGAACAGATTGCCAGGAGGGGTAGTTGAGGTCAGGACACTGGACTCGTAATCCTGTAACAAGGGTCGACAAGTGTCAAATGGCAACTTCAGGTAAAGCATTCTTTTGGAATGCTTTCTTGCATTTCCAGGTGGAGTATTCTGAACTATCAACTATTTGCTCTGGACTTCAATTCACCTTTAAGTGAGTAATTTGAGAGTTATTCAAAACAGTGTACAAACATGGCACAGAATTAATTTTCCTCGTCTTTCTTTCAACCCACCCCCATCCCTTAAGTCACAATACAGTCTGACCACATGATGAAGCAACTCGTTAAAGCGTGAACCAGTTTACAGTATGGGTAAAACACAAAATACTGCAGACGCTGGAATCTGAAACAAAAACAGAGAGAGCTGGGAAAACTCAGCAGGTCAGGCAGCATCTATAGAGAAAGGAAAGTGAGTCAACGTTTCAGGTCCGCGACCCTTCGTTCTGACTCACTTTCTGTTGACTCACTTTCCTTTCTCTTTCGATGCTGCCTGACCTGCTGAGTTTCCCCAGCTCTCTCTGTTCTTGTTACAGCATGGGTAGATACTTGCCTAACCAGTACCAGATCTGGAACCCTCTGTGGCTGTGGATCCACTAAAATTTTCACGACTAAGGTGGATAGAGTTTAGTTTGGTAAGGGTGTCAAGGAATATGAAACAAAGGCGGATAATTGGAGTTGAGGTACAGATCAGCTATGATCTAATAGAATGGTGGAGCAGGCTTGAGGGGCTGAATGGCCTACTCCTGTTCCTGTGCAGAAGTGATGTCAACGTGAGATAATGAATTGGAAGTGAGACCAGTGACCACTTTTATTTTGTGGGTCTGTTATAACGTAGGATCTCATTTTATGGACCCAAATACGGCATTTTCTACGGGGTTAGACTGTACTAAAATTTTAGCATGGCCCTGTGGTCATTTTGGGGATCAAGTCTACGTGGTCGTGTTGCTCTGCCCCTACAGTATTTGCAACGTCTAATTAAAAACTAGGTTTAATGATCCCTTAAGGGTTATGGGAAAGACATTCTGTACGCTATGATGGTATAAACAGAGATTCGGGAGTTATTACCTGCCAGAGGTCAAATTTAATGGCAATTAAATTGTTGCACAGTTTGGGTGACTTACGACAGTTGCTATGATCGAACTGTGCCATTCTCCTTCGTCAGCAAAATAAACAGCTCAAGTTTAAAGTAATGCCAAAATAATCTGAAGACTTGTGTCCCATTGGTGAATTGTTAGGACAAAATGCTGTTGTGTATTGAAACCACTGAGTAAAAATTTTAATTTAGCTTAACTTGTGTTTGACCACAGCTTCATGCTGACTGAGGTCAATGCCTGCTGTGTGCAAGTCAACTCATCCCCCCAGGCTGGGATTTCACCATTTGTTATCATTAAGAACTGAGCTTTTGGGACCTCACGTTCTCTTAGGCCACTGGAGGTTTTTCTAGAAATTGCACCAATTTGTCATAGTGTCAGCATGTGACTTTAGCCCTTCGACCAAATTGCATCTGAAGAAATGCAGACATTTCAGGTGTTATGCACTGTGTCCCAGAGCACTGTTGAATTCAATGCACTTAATGTTACTGTGCGATGCAGATCCAATGTTCAAATATACTTTGGTCAGTACAGAATGGGAAATCTGGGAGCAAATCTGATTTAATGCATGTTAATATTCAGTTCTTACTGAAATCAGACATAATGGAGATTGCAGCTTTCTTTTTTCTGTAGTTTAACAAGATTTGCTTCAATTCCTTTCTATAGTTATATAAAGAACAAGACAAAAATAATTGCTCATGAAGCACAATGTCCAGTTTATTCAGTCCATTTGTATTTGTTCAATGAATATATATGTATATTTGAAAGGCTTTTTTTTAATTTCACATATTTTCAGGTGTTAACTTTTTTTATAAAATCTCTACATAAAAAGATATTTGCTGCAGGTTTGACATGTAACCTGGCAGAGTTGAAAGAGTGTAAAATATCTATCAGAAAAGGTTTTGTATCTGCTCTGAAGTTCTAGCATTTTCTGCTGATTTATAGGTGGTTGCTAGGTAACTGGTATCCAGTGCATCTTGAAGATGAGAATGGGATTATATATAAAGTGCATAAAGTTCTTTTGAATCCTTGGTGAAAATTAGATTAAAATGTCTTAGTTTACTTTGGTGAGGTGTAGATAATAATAATCAATGGATATGAATAACATCAGGAGGATGTTCCAGAGCACTGTGTTTTGTGGACGAAAGTGGCAGTCAATTTGCACGCAACTATGTCCCACAAACAGCCCATGAGGTGAATGATTATAATAGTTATTATTATCATATTATAATGACCAATTTTATTTTGATGGATTTGCTTCAATTCTCTTTAAAGTTAGATATTGTCCATATTGGGGTGAGAAATTCACTATTTGCAACAAGGCGTGGCAAATAGACCCTTCTCTCAGTAACCGAATGTGCGTCACATTGACGAACTTGGGTCCACCGCAAACAGCAGGAGGTGGGAACGGAGTTCTGGCGGGTGAGTGTGACGTGCGTCTTGTTTACCTGCAGGATTCAGTTTTTGGAAATGTTGTGTTTTTTTGATTCCATCAATGTCTTCAATAAACCATATGCCGTGCACTTGGTAATGAGTTTATAAGCTACTCTTGGAAACTGAATGTGTGAAATGCATCACGTGTTATCAGAGGGACTTTTCTATCAAGTTCATGCTGAATGCACCTGCAGATGTTATGAGTAGAAGGATAAGGAAATGCTTCCATAGCTCCCATCTGCATATACAGTATTTAAAATCCATTGGAGTTCTGTAGCATATTAGTTAGAGCACTCGTCTCGCAAACAAGAGGATCCAAGTTCCATTCCTGGGCAGGGTGAAACCTAAGCAAGTTTCCTTACTCCACACACCTCTGTTTACCTAGCAGTAAGTAGGAACTTGGCTGTTAAACAATTGGCAGATTGTTTTCTGGGAATAAAATCCCTTAAAAGTGAATAAAATAATAATTGGTTGCTTAATCACCGACCGTTTGTGGCCCACTGCGCAATTGTGCACAATTGGCTGCCATGTTTCGCCCACAAAATATACAGTTAATTCACTTTACAGTATATTCTGTGGCGTGCTTTGAGATGCCTCAATGACGTGATGAAGTGCTATATCAAATGCAAGGATTATTATTATCATTCTTATTATTTATGCGCAGACAAAGGATCAATCTCAAGATAGAATTTTACTCTTGCAAAAGAGCATTCTACACTTGATTTTATGTTCACAGTAATGTTGTCTAGGGTTGTATTTTGTTCATAAAAATTAAATTGAGTGCTAAATTCAACAGATGGCAGAATTGGAAAGTAATCCTCTCTGGAGAGTAAGTTGAAGGTCAGATGACATGTCTGCTCGAGCTGTTAATGTTTAAATGACCCCAATAAAAGTAAATGTTTTCTTTCATGAATTTATTTAAAATCTCTTTAATGGTACATTTGTTGAAGTGAGTGACTATGGAATTGTCTGTCAGTGTGTTTTCAAGGCCACAAAAAAGCTTAGGAATTCTGTCACTGTATAGATTACTATAGTTGGTCCATTGGCACGAAGATATTTTGTTGCTTAGATGAGTTCTTCATGGCCCCTTCATTGAGGCCTTCCTTTCATAGAATCATAGAATTATACAGCACAGAAGGAGGAGATTAGGCCACTGTGTCTGTTCTGGCTCTTTGAAAAGAGCTATCCAATTCAATCCCACTCTCCCGCTCTCTCCCCATAGCCCTGCAAACTTGTCCTCTCCAATTAATTATCTACTTCTCTCTTAAAAGTTGTTATCGAATCGGCTTCCACGACGCTGTGTGAAAAAAATTCTCCTCCCTTCTGTTTTTTTTTAACAGCTATTTTAAATCGATATCCTTGGGTTACCGACCCACCCGCCAGTGGAAATAATTTCTCCCTGTTCACCCTATCAAATCCCCTCATAATTTTGAAAACTTCTATTAAGTCTCCTCTTAACCTTCTCTGCTCCAAGGAGAATAATCCGAGCTTCTCCTGATAACTGAAATCCCTCAATCCTGGAAATCTCCTTTGCACCCTCTCCAATGCCTTGACATCCTTCCTAAAGTGTGGTGCCCAGAACTGAACACAGTGCTCTAACTGAGGCCTAACCAGTGATTTATAAAGGTTCATCATAACTTCCTACTTTTGTATTCTATGCCCCTGTTTATAAAGCCTAATATCCCGTATGACTTTTTAATAGCTTTATCTATCTGTCCTGCCACCTTTAAAGACTTATTTATATGAACCCCCAGGTTTCTCTGTTCCTTCACCCCCTTAAAGATTGTACCATCAGCTTATATTGCTTCTCCTCATTCTTCCTTCCAAAATGCATCACTTCACATTTCTCCGCATTAAACTTTATCTGCCACGTGTCTGCCCATTTTACCAGTCTGTCTATGTGCGTTTGGAGTCTGCTACTATCCTCCTCACTGATTACCACTTTTCCTAACTTAGTAACATCTGCAAACTTGGAAATTGTACTCCCTATACCCAAGTCCAGGTCATTTCTATGGATCAAAAACAGCAGTGGTCCCAATACTGACAATCCCCTGGGGCACACCACTGCATACTTCCTTCCAGTCAGAAAAACAACCCATTCACCACCACTCTCTGCTTTCTGTCTCCCAGCCAGTTCTGTATCTATGCTGCCACTATCCCTTTAATACCATGGGCTTTTGTTTTGCTTACAAGTCTCTTATGTGGCACTTTATCAAATGCCTTTTGAAAATCCATATAAACTACATCAACTGCACTAGCTTCATCCACCCTCTCCGTTATTTCATCAAAAAACTATCAGGTTTGTTAGACATGATTTGCTTTGAACAAATCCATGTTGGCTGTCCATTATTCAACCACATTTTTCTAAGTGTAAATTTATTTTGTCCTGGATTACAGTTTCTAGAGGTTTCCCCGCTAGTGACGTTAGGCTGATTGGCCTGTAGTTCCCAGGTTTATCCTTCTGCCCCTTTTTGTGCAGAGAGTAACATTTGCAACCCTTCAGTCCTCTGGCACCACATCGGTGTCCAAGGAGGATTGAGAGATTGTGGCCAGAGCCTCTGCTATTTCCACCCTTATTTCTCTCAGCAACCTAAGATGGATCTCATCCGAAACCGGGTGACTTATCTTCCTTGAGCACCTTTGCATTTGATATAGCGCTTTATCATTTCTTCAAGACGTCTCAAGTGCTTCACAGAATATATTGTAAAGTGTAGTGACTGTATATTTTGTGGGTGAAATGTGACAGCCAATTGCGCACAGCGGTGTCCCACAAACAGTCATGGATTGAGTGACCATATTATTACTATTATTATTATTTTGAAAGGTTTATTACCCCTGAAAGCAATCTGCCGATTGACTGACAACCAGGTCCCTACTGACTGCTAGTGAAACAGACGTGTGGAGTAAGGAAACTTGCCCAAAGTTTTGCCCCGAGTGTATAAGGAGAAGCAAGCTTAAGGGAAAAACTCTTTGTTGAACTTGGGTTCCGGAGAAGCATCAGTGAAACCTATTGTAAGGAGCCTGCTGTAGCATTTCACAATGCACTTCAAGGAAATTACTTTTTTATGTGCTTGTGTGTGGGAAGGAAGAGTAACTTCAGTGCTCTTCTCTGCCTCCCTTTCCCTTTTAGTTCTTGCACAAAACCACACTTCTCTTGTACCAAGTAGGAGAGTTTTGAAAATTGCTTTTGTTTGATGTAAAAGAAGTTGCTGCACAATAAGCTTCCCTTGAATGGAGCAAACCTTTATGTTATAATTGACGTGTGACAATGGCATATTCAGAATAGACCTAAAATGTATTCAATGTTTCCTAAAAAGAGACAAAAGAGCAATAGAAAGTCATTCAACCCATCCAGCCTAGTCCTTTGACACACTGGGTACAATCTACTCTTGTGCAGAACTCTGAATCACTTAATTTACTTGATGCATACATGAGGGAGAAAGGGATAGAGAGGCATAGGAGAGGATGAATAAATTGTTTTTGTATCATTCTATACACTTGCTTTACACTTGTGTTGTACTTTATTGTGTAAATCCATTTCCCATTTAATCTTCCTTGGAGTCGTACTGTAGCTCTGTTTGGTAATCTGAAGTCTGGCACCTCTATGTTGACTTTCATTGTTATATCGAATTCAACTGCCAAAGATTCCTGAAACCAAGTCTTTACCTATTTTCAGGTTTCCAACCAGTTCTGATGGATTTAATAAATATTAAATGCAATGTAACATTGGCTCCTGTGCTCAGCTTCACATTAATTACTTCTGTGAAACTGTACAGTTATCCTTCCATTCCGATGATCTGTCTTCTGCCTATTTCATTCTGGGACATAGAAATCCCTTGTGAATATCACAGTATGATTACCTGCCTTTTTGCGTATTTGCCTGAACAGCTTTCTATCTATCCGCTCACCTAGAGCTGATGATTGATAGCAGTTGATATTTATTAGTTGCTGTCCTTCTGATGAATTTCTACCTACTTTGTCTGCTGTTTCCACTGGTTAAGCTAGATGTTATCCTACATGAAGGGTGATGTATAAATGCAACAAATTCAAGTTGTTGTTGAAGTTGTTGCTGATGTAGCCACTCCTATTTTTACTCTTTCAGCTACTCTTGCATCATTATTTATCCACAGCACGATTCGTCTGCTCAACAACAGCAAATTGTATATATATATATTTATTTATATAAATATATATTTATATATATATATATACCCTTCAAATCAAAAGGACATCCCAAAGGCACTGGACAGTTAAGGGTTTGCACCTGAGCTGGGGGTTGGAATCAAGAAGGGTGGAGGATGGCCGAAAATACAATCAAAGAGGAAATGTGGCTTGAAGGAGGCAATGGAAGGGGATAAGGTGGAGGGACACCAAGCTGGAGTTCCAGAGGGTGGGGGCAGAAAAGCTGACCAAACTTCATTGGTCTCCTGTCCTTATCTGAAGCTCCTATTCTGCTTCTGTGAT
The DNA here is from genome assembly GCF_018977255.1 of Callorhinchus milii. Taxonomy (NCBI): domain Eukaryota; kingdom Metazoa; phylum Chordata; class Chondrichthyes; order Chimaeriformes; family Callorhinchidae; genus Callorhinchus; species Callorhinchus milii. The sequence continues at coordinate 26,637,317 of NW_024704742.1, read as the reverse complement.
GCAACTGTCTATTTTCCTAATTTAAGTTTCCTACTCTAATTTGACTAACCATTGCATTAGGGTAAATATTTAAGCTTATCTTCCAAAAGCTTTCCTTACCCTGTAGTTTTCCTTTTGTTTTATTTGCATTTCTTTCTTGGCCCTGATCAACATCTATTGCTATATTCACCAAAGCATTGGCTGCATTCCACATCCAGATAATTCCTGCAATTGATATAGTGATTTTCATGATAGGAGGACGTCTCAAAAGTGCTTCACAGGGCTTACTGTAAATTGCAGTATAAATTGAGGTGCAATTGGCTGCCGTGTTTCGCCCACAAAATATACAGTCAATTCAATTTACGGTATATTCCGTGAAGTACTTTGAGACGTCTCAAAGACCTGATAAGTCTATTTATTTAGGTGAACATTAAAGATCCCATTGCACTGTTTATTAGATTTGACTATTTACTACACCTCATCAAAACAAAGAGACCGGTGTCCTGGTCAACAATCCCCCAAATAAAATTGGTTACTCGCTCCTTGGCTGTTTGTGGGACATTGCTGAGTGTAAATTGGCTGCTGCGTTTTGCCCACAAAATATACAGTTAATCCACTTTACAGTAAATCCTGTAAAAGGGTTTGAGATATCTTGGTGACGTGATAAGGCCTTATACCAAATGCGTGAATTATTATTATGAATGATCACTTTTTCGCCCCTTCACTACAATTAGCATTGGATTTTATGGGTTCATTTTGTTTTAGAACAAATCGAAAGACGGCTAAGTAAATTGATGCTGAGCCACTGTTTTAAACATTTTGTAAATTTATAAGTGCACCTCTGCTTTGGCTTGTCTCACTTGTGCTTTGTTGATCAGGGAACGTTGTAGAACTCAGCTTTCACTTATTTTTAATTCAACTTGAAAATGACCTTGATTGATTTTTTTTGATCTGCCACTATATTGAAGTTGCAATGGGACACTGCCCACAGGCAACAGATGAAGGTGAAAAATCAATGTGCTAACTGGAGATGAATTGAAAGACATTACAATAATTTAAGAGACCCATTTTATCTTGTTTATAGCTGAGGCACACTAATTTATAAGTGCACCTTTTATTTTCATCTGTAATCTCTTTAATGACTTAATAGCTTTTTTTTCTTGGTCAGCCGGGTGTCGGACATATGGGGAAACTCATCATCACGCTTAAGAGTATCCAAAATTAACTGAGTTTCACATATGTAGGCCACCTACACATGCAAATTTTACTATATTTCAAACAGAATGCACGCTCTTTCGTGCAGCCTGCTTAACAATTTCAGAATATTAAGTGCAAGTTAGCAAGATCCAAGGCTTGGGATCCCAAAATGAGTGTTGGGGTTTTGCTAGAGTGTAACCTGCTAAAACCGCATAGTTTGATCTTGAGAGCACTGTCTGGCAAACTTTCCCACTGCTTGTCCAGCTGGAACTATCCTACCTGTTGGGCCTTGCAGGGTTAACTGGAGCTGAGTGGAAAGAATCCCTGCTCCAAGTCGCCGCCATAAAGGCAAATGCAGTGCAAAGAAATGACAATTAATTCAGAAAATGCAAACAAGATGAGCATTTAACAGATGAATGTTGCATGACCTGTGTCTGCTTCTATGACCATCAGTAGTTAGATGATTAAAGATTTTAGAATTTTCCTTTGGAACAAGATATTTTAGAAGAAAAAAAATTGACATCTGGGAAAAGTCTTAATTTGAACATCATTTTAGAAGAGCAGAGGGTTGCAGATTTGATGCAATTAATTCTCCCTTGGGTAGTTTTTTGAAAAGAATTCCTTACCAGCTCAGAGAATTTTTAAAAATCTCTACTCTGGTTTGCCATGCTTGCTCAAATTGCCGAGGAAAGGAATGGTCTCTGAATGTTGCTAGCAGGTTGGATTCGCTACGGTTTATGAGCAACAACACAGCAGGATTTGACAGTTCCAAATAGTAACATTTCCTGATGCCTTTGGATTGGAGTCCAGGAGCAAGAAGGAGGTCGATCTTCAGTTGTTCCTTCGGGCTGCTTATTGATATCAGAAAGCAGTCTATCAACCAAGTGGTTTTTTGCTGTCTTTGTAGAGCTGAAATAGCAAGTATCCAGCAAAGGGATTAAAAACAAAGTTTGGTTTGGAAGGGATGCTTATGATGTACAGCTTGATTTGTGTGTCACTTAATTAAATGAGCTATGGTTTTTAATCTTGATCGTCTTCATTAAGGAGTTGTCAATGTGGTAGTCCAGTTCACAAATCAGGCAGGTCTGCAGGATTGTTGATGACCGACCAACCTTCAAGATTGCCACTTGAAGGGCAGACTACGTATTGGAGACGGGGATTCTTCTCACTTGGCTCCTTTTCACCCAGTAATCTAAAGTCCTTTACAGGTAGAGGGGCTCGAGATAGACAACTAACAACAACAGTGCCCTTCACATGGGAGAGTGTCTCAGAGCACTTAAAGTAGCAGAAAGCTCATTGATTTTAGCTGATTAAATGACAGCACTGCCCCTCCCACCAATGCACAACTCTGGGGTCCTCAAGCATTGACTTTTGCCAACATTAGCTTATACTTTCTGGGATTAGGTTGGTCACGTGCTTCCATCTAGGGAGAGAGTGCACATTCGATTCAAGACAAAGAGAAGTTTCCATTCAGATTGGTTTTGATATGCTTAACAACAACAACAACAGGATTTCATTTATAGAGCGCCTTTCAGGAGGACGTCCCAAGGCGCTGGACAGTTGGGTCAGGACCCGAGCAGGGGGGAAATGGTCAGGGTGAGGGGAGGGAAGGAAGGGAGTGAGTAGGGGGTAGAGAGGCGAGAGGGGAGCTGAAGGCACGGTCGAAGAGAAAAGTCTTGAGACCAGCCTTGAAGGAGGAAAGGGAGGAAGCAAGGCAAAGGCACTGGGGTGGAGTTCCAGAGCCTAGGGGCTGAGAGGTTGAAGGCCCGGCCAACGATGGTGGAGTCCTGCAGCTCAGTGGTTAGAGCACTCGCTTTGCAAGTGAGAGACCTGAGTTCAATTCCAGGCAGAGGGCGAAACCTTGGGCAAGTTTCCTTACTCCACACGCCTAATAATAATCCCTCCAAAACCAAAAACAATAATAAATTGGTCATTTTCAATCTACGACTGTTTGTGGGACATTGCTGTGCGCAATTGGCTGCCGCGTTCGCCCACAAATATACAGTCAAGTCACTTTACAGTGTGTTCTGTGAAGTGCTTTGGGACGTCCTCCCAACGTGAAAAGCGCTATATCAAATGCAAGGATTATTATTATTATGGTAGGGCGGTTGGGGTGGGGGATGTGGAGTAGACCGGAGCCAGAGAAACGGAGGGTACGGGCAGGTAAGTAGGGGGATAGTAGGTCAGAGAGGTAGAAGGGAGCAAGGCCTTGAATGGCCTTGTAGGTGAGGATGAGGATCTTGAATTCGATCCTCTGGGGGATGGGGAGCCAGTGGAGGCGAGCGAGGGTGGGAGTGATGTGGTCGCGAAGCCTGGTGCGGGACAGTACATGAGCTGCAGAGTTCTGAATGACCTGAAGCTTGTGGAGGGAGGTGCCGGGAAGGCCGGCGAGGAGAGAGTTCCCATAGTCCAGCCTTGAGGTGATAAAGGCGTGGACCAGTGTTTCAGCAGCATGAGGGGTGAGGTATGCATGATGATGGATTTTCATGGATGTCAGATATACATGCTTGAGTTTCAAAATATTTTGGATTTCCAGTGTTCCCCAGTGTAGATACGCAACCAGTGAGGATAAAGTGTCATCATGCAAAACAATAATACATATTCTAATAGCAATCTTGTATTTAGTAAAGCCCTTATTATGTTCACTAAAGTCTCAGCGCTTCACTGGATGAAGTGTAGTTTTTATAGGTTAACGCGTTGGTTGATTTGCACACACAAATGTCCCACAAACCACCATGAAATGAATGACCAATTTATCTGGATGATTGTTGACCTGGACAGCGGGAGAAACTTCCTCCTCTTTTAGATTAATGTCAAACGAGCTCAAACGTCCACCTGAACAGACAGACAGGATCTCGGTTTCATGTCTCATCTGAACGATGGCAGATGAGACGAAACAAAATCTTAATGTAAAATCGTAATGTAATGCTCACCCAGTGTTGCACTGGAGTGTCAACCTTGAGCTCAAGGTCGACTTGGGCTTGAACCACCAACCTTCAGACTTGGAAGCAAGAGTGCTACCAATTAAGCCAGATCGATATCTGAATACAAATAGGCTATAATACAAATCAAACATTTGTTCCATTAGGAATTATACAGTTATTGTAATATCACACTGTGCCAACCCTTCTCTCTCAATCTCACTCCCTCCCCTTACTCGCTTTCTCTCTCTGAATTCCTTCATCACTCTCTGACTTTCACTGTCTCCTACATTTATCAAATGCAAGGATTATTATTATTTACACTATCTCTTACCTTTACACTGTACCTCTAACAAAGTGCTAAATAAATGCTTAACTTTACATTGTTGGCTAATGCCGGCATGGCTAAATTATGAACCATGCAACCTTGTATGCATGTCCCCAACTAGATTTTTTTTATATTATGACAGCCTCGAGTTCATTTCCAAAGCAGAACCCAATGTGGATAAGTAGTCATGCGGATACACCACAATCTACTGTTTCACATTCTTCACAATCACAATCTTCCCACATCTTTGGGATTCTTTGAGAAATTAGATGACAAAACTGATGTATTACAGTTATGTGTAGCTGTGATCACTCCAGTCACACCTCCAGGAAAGGATATCATTAATTTACACACTAGCTGAGAACTAAACTAGTAATGTGTGTTGCACTCGAAATCATACTTTGGAAGGTGAAGGGCAGAAGACTGATGGAGTACCTGGGAGCCTGCAATCCAGCGGCAAAGGACCATTATCATGCTTCTCCAAAACCAATGAATTGGGGAATATAATTTCAGTGAATGTTACACTCAACACCTTTAGTATTGCACTGGGACTAAGCTAGATGTAGATACAACTTCACATCAATATTATAATAATAATAATAATAATCCTTGCATTTGATATAGTGCTTTTCACGTCGGGAGGATGTCCCAAAGCGCTTCACAGAACACACTGTAAAGTGAATTGACTGTATATTTGTCCCCATAAGAGCATAAAATTACTGTATATTTATCTCAATGGTATCACTTTTTGGAAAAAAAACAATGAGCAATCTTTGTGTTCCTCATGATTTGTGTTGGTGCTGAGAATAAATGTTTTGATTCATTTGAGCAGCCAGTGTCAACAGCCAGGACTTTAGGTCAAACATAACCTGGTCTAGTGAGTAAAACTTTCTGTTCTCTATAGCACCAATTTCCCTTATTAGTAATGTTTCCATCTCCCATGCCACCCATCCTCCTTGCCTCTTATAGTGCACTTGGCAGCTTTTCCCAACTCATGGCATTTGTATGCTGCATATCTGCCTTATGAGCAAAATGAAGAACCCTATTTGTTATACGTGGAGCCATTATTTATGTGTGGGACCCTTACAGCCAGCATCTCATCTCATGACAGCTGAATTGTAGTGGAACCCTGGTTCCACAAATGAAAGATCTGTATATCAGTACACTCTACCACCAATTCCCACTCCTATATCTGCATTTATTTCTTAGTGCCCTTGGTGCCCAGGCTGATACAGCACCATTCATGTTAACTGAGGCTAGATAACGAACCAGTGCATATTGACCTATAATTCGTGAATGAGTGTAAACAGCTCAGTGTTTCATGGTCATATAACTTTATTAAAAAAAGTTATATGATCATGAAACTTTTTTTTAAAAAAAAGAACTTGTACCAAGGTTGAATCTGAACTTTGTTGAATATTTGCCGTATCGATTTTTATCGATATTTTTATCGATTTTATAGATTCGTCCCTCTCAGACACCACTGTCAATGTAAAACTGTTGTTTTACTAAGTAGAGGGTTCAGACATCACCTCAGGGTTGAAATCTATACATCCCCCTTGAGCATTGTTACATGAGAATGGTTTCAAACCTGGGGTTTAATTAATTGGCAAAAAATAATTGGCAGAATCTACACCTGTTTCCCCCCATGGTGATGGCTCAGAATGCCTCCAATGTTGCTCTTGCATCCTATTCTCCTCTTCACCCAAAGTGACTAAAAACATTCAGTTCCCAGCACCAACACCATGAGCTATTGTGCTAACAGACCAGTTTCAGACCATAGAGGGGCTCTGGAATATCCCAATAATATGGATATGAATGTGACAGCAGGAACAGGTGGTGTTATATTCTGAGGATCAATTGAGGAGCTGCATGGGGGAAAACTCTGAGACATCATAGACGATTGTTGGGCAAATGCCATTATCACTCCATGTACTTGCCAACACCATTTGGATATCTGCCCATGTGGACATAGGATTATTCTAGTATTCAGTAACAGTGGGTGAGATAACAACGGTTTAGACTCTTGGGCCAAATAGCCTCCTTCCTAAGGTGTAATTTCTGTAACATCTGCTGAGTCCTCGTTTTCTAGTTCTGCTCTTAATTTGTAAAAGCTATTAGAGCTAAAGTCGCCTCAGGAAAATGCTTCACTTCTTCAGTTTCCGTTAGTTGAAATGTTTTTTTTAACTTGACACACAAAACAGCAAATGCACTTATACACTAAAATACTACCTTTATAGACTGAGGGTGAAACCTATGAAAAAAATCGTGATCCAGTGACCTGACCATTAAATGGTGGCAAAGCATCGTAACAATCATTAGTCATCAATGTGTCTGCAGCATTACCTTGTTAATTAATATACCCATGTATGCTCTGACTGAAGTGATGCCTGAGGAATTTGTCAACGAAGTCTGATAGAAGCTGAAGCTTTATCATTACCATACGGGGCACAAGCAAATATTCATAGCTACTTTCATTTCAGCACCTGGGTACATTCAATTTTCTGGTATATAAACTAATGGACTCTTTCCACATGGGATTGTTTCTATAATATAAATATGGATGTCTATGGAAACCATACTTACAATGAGGTTGATGCCTTTTCTGGGACAAACTTGGAATTAATTTTCAACACAATATTTCCTGAATGTTGTGGTGTATTCTCATAGATTACAATCATACTCCTTGCATTTGAAGTAGCGCCTTATCACGGTATTGAAACGGCAGCAACAATAAATTGCATTTGTATTGCGCCTTTCACTTCGGGAAGACGACCCAAGGCGCTGGACATCTCAAAATTTCACAGAGTATGTTGTAAAGTGGATTGACTATATTTGTGGATAAAAAGGAAAATTATACTGTAAGTGTGCGGTTTAAACATATATATTGTGTTCACTGTTCCAAATAGTATCTCAATAATGAACTGGTTAAATCAGTGTGAATCGTATCACAGATTTGGATTGAAATCACTGGCTGAGATTTACCTGGGTGGGATCCATCAGAGGATGGCCTGCCACTTGTAACATTTACTTCATTTCTAATCAATTCCATTCTTAAAGCACTTGCTTAGATGTTTATTTTATGTAAAAGGTAACCTAATGACCAGGTAACCCCATTACAAGGTACTGTAGCTTTGTGCATATACATGCGGGCATGCTGTAGACTTGGCATCGTATTACACTTGGCTTCCAGCACTTACTGGCTAGCTTCTTCTGCTTTTTTTTAAAAAGGCACCTACAGGTATTTAGGTCACTGCTGGCGCTTTTCTGGGGGAAATAATCCCTTCAAAATAAATAAATAATAAAAACTTGGTCACACAATCAGCAGCTGTTTGTGATACACTGCTATGTGCAATTAGCTGCCACATTTCACCCATAAAATATACAGTAAATTCACTTTATGGTATATTTTGTGAAGCACTTTACACATCTCAATGATATGATAAGGCGCTAGATCAAATGCAAGAATTATTATTTTTTAAATAAATAAACTTGATATTGCTAAAATAGCTTAAATTTAATGACACTTGCTCACAGTAGGAATCTGTGCTCATTAAATTACTGTATTTCCCCAAAACAGAATTCTATATATTTTATTAGCGGGGCAGGGGGGAGGTGTAACGTGGACTTGTAAATGTTCGAATAATATAATTCTCACTGCAGTTGATCCTGAGATAGTGAAGCCAGACTCACAGACAGCTGTTACCTCGAGGGCTTCTATGGTTGAATAGTTCCACGCAGAAGATTGCACATAGTTCCAGACCGGCTACTGTAATGTCACATTTTGGAATTTTCCTACGATGCAAAGAAGGTTTACATTGAGCGTGTGTGTGTGTGTATTGCTTGTGGGTAAATGTTTCCAAAGTGTTACTGTTTCTCAATGGACCAGAAAATGTATCTGTTGAAAATTAAGAAATAAGTGTTTTTGGAAGGTGGTTGATGGCATCCAGCCATCAAACCCTGGCTTTTGCACTGGCTTGTGTACAAAGGCCATTTGGACGACTGTAGCTTCCTGGTAAGGCTTCTGGTCAGCATTTGTACGGTTATTAATAGGTGTTGTCTTGTCAAAGAATTAGGTCTTCAGCTATCTGGAAGAACTGCTGAATTAAAATATTTCATCCCAGCTCCTTCAAGAATTAACAATGTTTGGCAGGAAGAGACAGAATATATTGGACTATGAATCCATTTCATAGCTGGGCTCCATAATAAAGTTGTGTGTACTTTGTTGAAAAGAGTAAATGTCAGCCTAACTCAATTGCTGGAACTCCAGCATATGAAGTCAGAAGGTTGTGGGATTCAGCCCCATATCGTGACTTTGAGCTCATCGCCCAGGCTGACACTTCAATGCTGTGCAGAGGGAGTTCAGAATTGTCAAAAGTGTTGTATTTCGGATCACACGTTAAACTGAAGTTTGCTGTTGTGCAAAAATATCTCATGGCCCTAGTTGAAAAGAGAAGGGAGTTTCTCTTTCTCTGGTGTCCTAGCCAACAATCTTCCAGATAAGAATACGTTCATAGCTACACCTAGTTATGTGCTGAATCTACATGTGTACATTCCATCAGAGATCACTCACAGGAGTCATTGGGAACCTGTCTTATTTTAAATATTCCTAGACCTGCCATGTCTAGAGGCCATCGTTAGCTCTCCCAACATTTCCTTAGCTAATGTATAAAAACAGCTTACATTTACATAGCGTTTTTCCCACTAAATAAACCTGTAGAAGAGCTTTCAGAAGGAGATCAATTAGAAAAAAAATGAATGTTGTTACGTCAGCAAACACAGCAATTAAGTTGTGCCAGCAATATCCTAGAAGCCATTAGTCAAGTTTTGAAATTTGTAACTTCCTTATATGTATGGCCTGGTGTAGCATCACATTTTTCATACGCTTTGAGACATCCTCCCAACGTGAAAGCTGCTATATAAATGCAAATTGTGTTGTATTTACCCCTTGGACTAGAAGAGACTGATATTTAATTCTCTTCTCCTTTCCTCCCTCCCTGCCCCACTGCTTCCCATCAGATTCTATATATGAGAATATGCAGAAAGTTTGAAAGCTGCACTGGGTGAGGAGTACTCAAGGCGTAACTGATCAATAATGATTTATTCTTTTGCAGACTATGTTGGAATGAAAAGGTTGAGTTAATAATAGATATGCACAAGTCAGCAAGTTTTATTTTAATGTTTGCATTATGAATATGCAGGTAAATTTGAGGGACTAGCAGCCAAGTGTATCTGTTTGTGCACTTTGATTGTATTGTACGAGCCACAACAGAGGAAACTAGGTCTTCAAAGTTATTTGAAACAACCTTCACCTTTATCCTGCTAAATAAACCATACTCGTAGATACAGCAGATGATGCGTGGTCGAGCAAGTCAAAACCACCTAATTGTATTTATTATCAAAAGAGTGGACATCCTCAAAGCTGTGTATAACAAATGCCACTTCACCAGGGAGTTCACCTCGCACCTCTCCAGTTGTAAACCTTATTTGCGCTTGGTTTTCCCCATATCTGAGCTAGGCAGGGTGATGAATCTTTTTCACCTAGGGGATGCCTAATAGACAGGTGGATGTCAAGGGCTGAGGAGTCGGATTTGCCCATAGGCCTTTCTTGAATATGGAACATATCCCAATCCTTTCATTCTATTTGTACCTTTGTCCTGAAGTTGAATTTACATTTCAGGGCTAAAAGTCACAAAGAAGGCTTTCAGTCTGAAATCATTCTGGGTGTCTGGCGGCATGAGCAGCAACCCGAAGGGCATTGCCTTCTCCATGTATTGTTTTTGAAGATATTTCAATGGAGAGAATAATTGTCGCAACCACTGTGTCTACCCAAGATTTACAATGAAAGCCATGGGACTAATTTGGAACTGGTCTTCTGATAAGCAATGGGAAGGATAGCCAGGAGCAGTGTAAACATGAAAGGGTCTTCTAAGTTGGGTACAACATCCTCTGTGTAATTGTAGCAATATGGAGAATGCAGTTTTGCATGTTTCTCTGTTGTGGAAACATATTCCTAATAATTTTGTTTTGGTCAACTGGATGTCTGACACATGAGGAAACCCATCACTGTGCTCAAGAGTATCCAAACCAGACTGAGTTTCACAAATGTATGCAACCTACACATGGAAATTTCCCTTTGTCTAGAATAGAATTGCCTCTCTTCCTGCACAGATGCACCTTGCTTACTTAGTTCCAGAAAGTATTTGGCTCAGGTTGTCAAGAACCCACACTAAGTAGATATATTAGCAGTTGTGTTGTGGTACTCCTGGAGTTTCACCAGCTAAGATTGTATACCTTGTCATTGAGAGCACTGCCTGGTAAGCATTCATCTACCTGTCCAGCCAAGGACACCCTACTTGTTATTTGGCTTCCAGAGTTAACAGGAGTTGACTGAGAAGAATCCTTGCCCCCAGTGATTAGTCTGCCCTTCCAAATCAGGTTACCTGGTCTGTCAGCAGTGCCTGGAGTACCACCAAGACTGCTGCAGTGGGTTGACTCGATTCTGACATTTTGTTGCCAAGCATATCATCTTGGATCCAACTCAGCCTCAAGGAAACCTTGCTTACCTTCCCCCTCCCTTCCCAGATAGAATTCCCATCGATGCTCGAAGAGAATTTTAAAAGAATGAATGCATGTTTAGAATTGACTATATATGGATATGTTATGTTGTCTGTGAATCGTGTTCTGCGGCTTTCTTCAATGTCGTAAATGTCTTTTGCTCAGTTCTATTAAAATCACAGAATATAGATCACTCCATCTCTCTTTTTCATTTCCTCTTGTATTAATTTAGTCTCTTTGATTTCTCCCTCTTGTTGGCTTCTTTTGTGCACGCCTGTGCCACTTACTGATGGCTGTCAGCCAATCTGCCAATCTATTCCCAAATTGTGCCCAGTCTAACTGGGATAGTTCATTTCATTTATTTTCCTTTTGTTCTACAAAGGCACTGTTGACAGACCAGGCAACCTGTCTTGGAAGGAAGGGAGGACTAATCACTGGGGACAAGGATTCTTCTCGGTTAGCTCCTGTTAACCCTGGAAGCCAAATCCCTCACAAGTAGAAAAAGGCAAAGTACTGTAGATGCTGGAGATTTAGTATAAACACAGAAGTCGCTGGGAAAACACAGCTGATCAGGCAGCATCTATGGAGAGAGGAAAATGAGGAAAAGATTTGAGATCTATAACCTTTCGTCAGAACTAGGGGATGTTGGAAGGGAGCAGATTATCAGGGCAAGCAGAGAAGGGGGCGGGGAACGAAAGACAAAGGAAACATTTTTAGATGGAGGACAGAAGATGATGAGATTAGAGGTGTTGATAGTGCAAGACAAAAGGCAATAGGGGGATTATAGAGCGAACAGATGCATATAAGAACCAGAGGATGTGTTAATGGCTATAGAAGTGTGGGAAGATGGGTGGCGGGAGGCAAGGCTGAGAGAGGGTGGGAGCTGTGGTTAGGGTCTGAAGTGGTTGAAATCAATGTTGAGGCCAGTATACTGTGTGTGATTACAGTTTACTGTATTCACTGCACACGCTGTGGTCTCCTCTACATCGGGTAGACCAAACGCAGATTGGCTGATCGCTTTGCTGAATACCTCTGTTCCGCCCATAAGTGCAAACCTGAGCTTCCAGTCACTTGCCATTTTAATTCTCCTTCCCACTCCCAACTGCGACCTCTCTGTCCACAGCCTCCTATGCTGTTCGAACGAAGCACAATGCAAGCTCTAAGAACAGCACTTCCTCCACCTCCTGGGCACCTTACAGCCCTCTGGCCTCAACATTGATTGTAGAACCACATTTGTTTGCTTCCATCCCGCTGGACCTTATCATTTGTGATTCCTGACATTGAGTGCCTCATAGAACCCATCACTCATCTTTCTAAGTATCTTTGAGATACAGTTCATAATTCCATGGGGCCTATTTTGGGGGACTTCAGCCCCTTGAGCCTATCAGTTAAAGACAATATGTGGTGGAAGTGGGCCAGAAAGTTTTTTTTTAATGCCCTCCCCAGTTGCCTCCCCAGTTTTAAGAAAAAAGTTAAAATGTATTATGCGTATACCTTCTCCTGTTTACCCTGTTTTTCATCGTATAGATCTCTTAGGGTTTAACTTTTCTCCTGACTACTCTCTTACTGTTAGAATATTTCAAGATTATTTTGATGTTCTGTCTTGCATCTGTTGTTATTTCCCTTTTCAGCTATCTCTTGGTTCCCCTAATCTCTCTTTTTTGAAATCCTTCTGTCTTGTTCTCAATCCAGTGGTCAGCCTCTTTCCTTTTCCAACAAGCGTTGCCAATTATTTCCCTTTATTATTATCCTGTTGATTCATTTGAAGCATTGTTGTTTAATGTGATCATGTTCCATTGCATTGTGTGTGCATGTGTGTGTGTATATTATATATATATATCATGATCATATTATAATAAGGAATGAATAAGTTAGCCAAAAATGGAATAAATTGGCTCCACATAATTGAACTGGACAGACTGAAGAATAATTTTTCTGTGTCATTGCCAAACAATCCCAATTAGTCATTAATTTTATTTGGCTGCAATGTTCGCTTACAAAATACACACTCACTACACTTGACAGTATATTTAGTGAAGTGCTTTGAAACATCTTGACAACGTGATAAAGAACATTATAAAATGCAAGGATTATTATAATAATAATAATAATGCAGTTTGGATAACTTCAGTAGTAAATAGTTTAGTTTAATAATCAATGGTTTGGATAGTTTCAATTTCAAAGACGTAACTTGTCTGAGGGCATGGGGGGGTGGGGAGATTATTTGATAAGCTGATCAAGATTCGCACAACAACAACAACAAATTGATTTATCCTCCCGACGTGAAAAGCGCTATATCAAATGCAAGGATTATTATTATTATTATATAGTGCCATTCATGTGGGGTAGCGTCCCAGGTAACCACTCACCTGATTTCAGTGATACCTTTGGAAGAATCATCTTGTCTCCACAACCATGCGCTTTATTCTTGGCTAGCCAAACCTTTCCCAAATGAAAGCAAAACTAATTTTTAAAAAGATCCAAGAATTTTCAAAGAAAGGAATTCGCCTTATTGTATAACAGACTGTAGCGCGGGATAAGAAGTTTGCACAAGTTTTTGTTAGATGCTAGGTCTTGCTTTTTTCTTAGAAACCTGTCAAATACTGCAGGGCAACCCTTATGTATCTTACTCCAGTTTAGCGTAGATCTGCTTATGGCTCAGGCACATTGTGGAACTGAGATTCTGGATCTGAAACTTCTGGCGTTGATTGACTCGCTTTCCATGAGCGTTATTAAAGGAAGTGACGCCAGCGGCATTTCCTGCACTCTGCATAGGAAGTGCAGCTGATGTCACTTTACAACATAAATGATGTCAGTGGTGACCTAATGTCCCCGAAAGTGCTGACCAGTGTTTTTTTAAACTTTCTTTATACCACAAGGTCAGAGTTTATGGACAAACCCCAGTGCAGGGTGGGCCTGTATTTCCTGACCTGCAGCTTTTATGTAACATACTCTATGTGACTTCTGGCTCTGGGATTTTTTTTATTTGATTTGTGAAATCCAGTAAAGCTGTTGTGCAATAACCTGCAAACCTGCATGAATGAGAACATAAATTCACCAAAACATAATGTAATAATAATAATAATAATCCTTGCATTTGATATAGAGCCTTGTCACGTCTTCGAGACGTCTCAAAAGCTCTTTACTGTAAAGTGAATTGACTGTAGATTTTGTGGGAGAAACATGGCAGCCAGTAACGCACAGCAGTGTCCCACAAACAGTGGTGGATTGAATGACCAAGTTACAAAGGTAAAGGTTAGGCAGAAAAATAATCTTTCCACTGTGTGAAGTGGCACCAGTGGGCCTGATGTGCAAAAGGGACACATGTTCAGTGTGTGAGGTGCTGAAAGATATCTGGATGGAAAATAATGTGTAATGATTGTGCCAAATGCATTTTTCACAATTGTATGCGTCCTAAAATTGTAGCCCCATCATCTTCGAGCCAGATGAATCAGTGTGAATTTAATAAAATTCAGAATAATCCAACCAGTGGTACACTATGCAATCATGCTGATTTTAAGTGTGGGGCTGCAACCGTAAATAGATGAATGATTACTGCAGTAAAATTCCAGTTAACTGAAGAAGGCGAAAGTTGCTGCAGTAATGGACCATTTTCTTTTAATGGCTTTGATGTAAATGCTTTTGGCAACCCGCGGAAAGTGGCATTAACCGGCAGTGAAACTTGGCACTGTCCACGCAGGTTAGGTTTGCATTTTTTTTTGTATATAAGTCATTTTGGTCCTCATTTGAAAGGCACATGGGGAACACAGTGCAGAACAAGTAAACTGATTGCTCCAGGCAGAATCTGCTGACAAAACCTCAGTACAATTTAATAGCAGAGCTGCTGGTTTCAATGCTTTTACACGTTTCACACACTCGGGCTAATAACTGATGAACCAGAGCGCCATGCCAATTGTACTGTCTCTCTCTCTCTCCTCTCTTTCCTCTAAAAGGGAATTGATTTATTCATGATTTTCCAATGATCGCCTGCTTTTGGCTTCTTTTCATCCACCCACCAACACGGAAGAGTTTTGTACCAAAGGATTCCAGTAAATAAGGTGGTAGCTGTGTTTTTTTTCCCTCCCCCTTTTAATCACCTGCAGTGCCATATTTCATCTCCAGAAATGCGGACTAACGTGGTTGGATGCTGACAGGATGTCTGGGAGGGGCCTGTCCTGATGCAGCATGCACATATGACAGCAGCGGCAGCAGCAGTCACACAGCACCCGTGTTTTACTGAGTCTCTACAGGCAGCCAATGCAGCAGTGCACTTATTCTAAGTGAGTGCTACCCAGACGTGCCACTTTCTCAGCATCCGTTGAGATTCTGCAGCAGCACTCGAGAGTAGATTCTGCACGGGGGTTTGTTTGAGGAGTTCCTGAGTGAAAGATTGATTTGCTCTTTTTTTACTGCAGGATAAGTCATCCAGTGAAAGGCTGTTCTACAAAAGGGCCACCTCTTGCTTTGATTATTCGCCACCCCCCCCCCCCCCATCCGCCCCAGCCTTCTCTCTTTTTGGACATTGTCACTTTGGTGGGAGCCGTTGTGTTTGTTTCTCTTTCTGTCTCTCTTCATTTCCCTCTCTCTTTTGTAAAAANGCTGTGCTGCATCACTAAGCCACATTATGCTGTGCTCCACACCCCTCGCCGCCTTCCACCTCTGCTGAGCACTGGCAGTATGGATGCTGCTGTCGTGACGACCTCTCCTGCTTCTTTTAGTCCACTGCGGATCGGCATGCCAAATAACCCTGCTGTCAATGGGCGAGGACATTGATACACGAAAAATCAACAACAGCTTTCTCCGAGACCATAACTATGTGACAGAAGGTAGCGTCTGTTTTCTATTTCTCTGCCTTTTTAAACCTCCCCTCCCAACCTTAGCTGCTGTCAGTAATTGTGGTGTTTCTGACGTACTCGGTGAAATCCTGCGGAATTGCAGTGTGAGCTGTATAAGTCATGCCGTGCATAGCTCATCAAGGTTAGAAATGAAGTAATGAGTCAGCAAATTTCTCTCTTCTTTCCCCCCTTCCCCCCCCACCTCCCTCAGCAGGTATATACGCTAGTAGGCAGGCATACGAGTACTGTGTGGTATTAGCAGCAGTCATGCAGCTGAGCTATACTTCTTTCAAGGAATGTCAGTTCAAATCGTTTGGTTCAACCAACATATATGGTCATTTTTTTGTTGCCAAAATAAAAATTAACATGTGCGAGATCTGATGTGTGGTGTTTCTTAAATGGGATTCGTTGAATTCGTGTCACACGAACAGGGACTCCTTCCGGTCACAGGAATTACGTGGCACAGCACAACAGCAACGGCACTCAACGCGATCTGGTCCCCGACTGCTATTGATTGGGAATTTTAGGAGGATTCCGTATAGAGAAAATCCTGCTGAGAAAGACGGCAATTGCATGGTCTCGGTTATCCACAGTAAAATTGCCTAAAATCGCTTATTTGCAATACCTGTTCCTCTTAAGACGTGAGTTTGAGGTTCATACATGCCTGTTTCTGCCACAGGGCAGAGAACTAGATAATCGGACAATGAAATCTACGGACAGTAGCAAGTTGGCACGTGACATTTATTACACAGAGCTTGGTTGGCAACACACTAAGTCACGGGCAATGTGGGGGAAAAAAAATGACTTGTGCCTCAGGGGGAGCTCACAGTATTTTCTATACTGGTAACTTGCATAATACTGAAGCATTTAAGAAAACGATCTTCAATGTTGGCCAAATATCTTTTCAGAATGAGGTCTACAGAATGTGCTGTTGTGCTGTGCCTTGATTTGCTTTTCACTGGTTTAGACCTTTGATTTCCACCCCCTCCCTGCACACACACACACACACACACACAGCGCAGGATTTCTGAACTCAATCATTAAGGGAAGGACAGAAGTGGAGGCATTGTCCACAAGAGGTGGTGGTGGGATGGGGTGTAGTGGGGATCAAAGCTCTGGTCTGATCTTGTACACCTCCCAGTGGCCAGGTCGGGACAAGCTGCAGCAGAAACCTAGTTAATGAACACCTTTTACTGCATGTTCTTCATAGTGTGTGTCATGAGAGAGAAAGAAAATATCGAGATGCATAGATATGGGACACAGCTGTATTCCCACAACCTCACCACAAATGTCCCCAAATAGAGAAATGACTGTTAAAGTGCACAGCTTGACCACTGATTTGACTTGCACACAATCATTTGTGAAGATTTAGGTTGTCAAAGGGTATTTTTTTGTTTGTTCTGAATGTTTCTTGTGTATTTTGTGGAAAAAATTCTATGTCTATTCTTTGTTTTTTCCACTCCACCCAATGCTCCAAATGCAGAAAAAATCACTCCTTCCCTCACCTCGTTCAAGATCCTTCTCAAGACCCATCTCTTTGATCGCACTTTCGGTCATCTTTCTAGTCCACTCCCTTTCGTATCCTCCCACAGCTCTGTTGCCCAGAAGCGGTGTTGAGAGCTTAGAAATGGCCTTGCGACAAGAAAGGTGTTGTATAAATGTAAATTGTAATGTAAAATGTAGCTTTGGAAGAGATCATTTGGCCCATTAATGCCTAGGGTGGTGCCAGCTCCACCACTAACTAACCTGATCCCAATTCCCTACTCTTTTTGCAATCCCTGCAGAATCTTAGAATCCTGTTCCGAAGTGTGCCGCACTCGATGCAGTATAAATGTTGCATTTGTTGCATCTGTAGGAGGCAACAGCATGGACCATTTTCCCAGTAAATGCAATCCCAGGATATACAGTAAACTCCTGATAACTTGTTGCTCCAAGGGAAGAGGGCTCAGTGATGAATTATCTGGAATGACGAGTTAGGCATAAGTGTAAATAAATAGAAAAATGTATATATTAGCAGCATGATGACTTTTGTGGTAGTGACAAGTTAACCCACGTTGCGTTATCAGGAATTTAATGATAATGATAGTGTTGTAATCAAAAATGCTGTTATAGTCCAAAAACTTCAATATATCCCTCCTGAGACTTATTCAATAAAAAACGTCCACAATTGGGTCAGTCTGCTAGTAAACCGTGGGGGGGAGATGGAGCCTATACATTGATTTCTCTGCCATATATTTGCAAGCCAGATAACCGAGCAAAAGATTCTGTTTACACGTACATTGCATTGGAATTTTTGGGGGGAGAGAAAGTGCAATATCTTTTCCTTCAACACAGGGAGGGGGGAATAACTGGCAAAATTATTCCAACATTAATGACTATTTAATACATTATTATTTCCACCACAATCTGGGGGGTGTTTTTCGATTAAACAAATGTACAAATATTTACCGTACAGATATTTAAACATCTTTTGGTGCCATTTAAGATGAAACTTCAATGTTTTGTGCGAATAAAAATCTGTGCAGAAATATATCCAAAAGATAATGATGGTTGATTAGCAGGTTATGTTGCTTGTTGCTGTACAAGATGTACTCACTTACGATATTTTCACCGTACCTCTGTGACTTCCTACAACCCTACTGACCTGGCCGCTCCTTTCACTCAGCGAACACTGCTGTGTCATGTCTCCTACCCTGTCCAGCCCACTTTCGGCAGACGAGCTTTCAGCTACTGGGCCCTCGCTGTCTGGAATTCCATCTCTGAATCCCCCCCACTTGTTCCCTCCCTCACTCCATTCATAGCCGGCCTCAAGACATAAATGTTTGATCCCACTTCTGGTCATCTTTCCCCTGCCACCCCCTTTGGCTCCCATGCCCAGCAAGCAGTGTAGAGCATTTTGAGACGTCCTCCTGCTGTTTAAATGTCCATTGTATTGTAAAACTCAATCTGGTTTCGCTTTTGTATTTGCTTAAAAATAAATAAGGATATAGCTTCCTTCCCTCCTCGCCCCCCCCTCCCCCTACTGCATGCATTTCCATATCATACATAGTTTTCCTCCACCTTCAAGATCACACAAAGAGCTCACTTGCTTTACTCTCAGGTAATGGGAATGTGCATCCTGTTTCATCTGCACTTAATGAAGCATTGAGGAACTGTTGTGTGACTTTGACTCTGATTGTAGCAATAAAGGTTGAACATGGACATAGATTTGAGTAACGTGTTTGAGAGGGTGTCTCGGTTTACAAGCAATAATCGGATGAACAGTTTTTGGAAATGGTGAACTTACTGGCAGCAGAGACAAAAAAATCCTGTTTACGATTCTCTGCAGTGCAATATTGTTTGATTCTGCATTGTAGAATGGAATTGATTTATTTTGTATTTTCTTCCTATTTTACTCCTATATGTGATTAGGCGCTTTTATCTTCTGTGTGAAGCTTTTGAATGGAAGCTTTTTTTTATTCATATAATAATAATAATAAGATTCCTTGCATTTGATATAGCACCTTACCACGTCATTGAGATGTCATAAAATGCTTCACAGGATATACTGTAAAGTGGTGTGTCTGTATGTATTTTGCAGGCATTTTTTCATGTGCGGTATGGATTTCATAAACAGGTTTTAAAAAAAACACACTGAATATTTAATATCAGAAACTGAACCCTGGTCTTTTATCGGCCTTGCTTAAAGTGATAATCCATCATTACTGTTTGTCTACTGCTTCAGCATAAGGTGCCTTGGGTATCCTGCTGAATAGTGCAGCTAATCATAACAGCTAAATAAAAGAACTCTGTGAAGAGTTGGGATTGTCTTTGTTTAGTATCCTTACTTCGGGCTTTCACCCACAAAACACACGGTCAATCCACTTTACAGTGTATCCTCTGAAGCTCTTTGAGACGTCTCAACGAATGGGGGTGGGTGGTGGGGTTTGGGGAGAGAGACAGGGGAAACGGAAGCTGGAAGGATGAGATTGGATGGGCTGAAGGGCTTATTTCATCCACTCCAATCTTGGGATCTTGTTCTGTATCTTCAAATGGAAAGTCAGCCATGCATTTCCTAAGACCGAGGAATCGGTCACTGTTCAGTAATAGATGGGTAATGAAAATTTACAAAGAGCAAGTGCAGTAATGATTTGTTCTCAGTTTGGTACTGCAGTTATTGGATTCAAGATTCAAATGAGAATAATCTTGAATTCCGCCCTCAGCCGCTGTAACAAGAGTGTACAAAATGATAAAGATCGTAGAGACTTGTAGCTCAGGGGTTAGAGCAAGCAAGAGACCTGGGTTTGATTCCCGGCAGAGCGAAATGTTGGACAAGTTTCCTTACTGTTTATCTAGAACCCAGTTGTTAGTCGATTGCGGATTGCTTTTCCAGGGGTAATAATTCCTTCAAAATAATAATAATAATAATAAATTGGTCACTTCAATCCACGACTGTTTGTGGGATACTGCTATGCGCAATTGTCTGCAGCGTTGTGGCCACAAAATATACAGTCAATTCACTTTAGGGTATATTCTGTGAAGCACTTTGAGACGTCTAGACGACATGACATATCAAATGCAAGGATTATTATAAAAATGGATGTATTGATGAGTCCCCATGATGAATTCTCAGCGCTCGAGCAGTAGAGCCCAACCCATATCATTGACCAGCTTTTCTGTATTATTAATTTGAGATCAGGCTTGGACGTGAAACTCCAATAACTATTACATTCCCTGTTAATTTTTCTGTACACTGCATTGTGCTTTAAGAAACTGTCTTGAAAACAACTTACAGATATCTGGCTTTAGAATTAAGGTTGCATTTAAGAATTTGCCAAACTCTGAAGTCCCGGTTGGTACCACTTGCATCTTGAGTCAGAAGGTTGTGGGTTCAAACCCCATGTTGTGACTTTGAACTTATATAGTCTAGGCTGCTACTCCAATGCAATGCTGGGGATATGCTACATTGTCAGAGATATCACTCTTCAAATGAGATGTTAAGCGAAAGTCCGTCTGCCTGTTCAAGTGGACGTCAGAAATCTCATGGCACTATTGGGAAACAAAAGGGAAGTATTCTTGGTGTCCTGGCCAACAGTCACCAAGTATAATAATAAAATTAATATTTGTTTCATGTTTGCGGGAGATCTCTGGGCACAAATTGTCTACCATGTTCATCCACAAAATATACAGTCATCACACACTATAGCAAATACTATGAAACACTTTGAGATGTCCTCCTGATGTGAAACTTGCTATATTGGATGTAAGGATTATTATGTAGGGTAAATTTAGACCTAGGTGGAATTTCTACCCCATTATTACTTAGTAATTCGGTGGCAGGAGAGTTGATAATTCTAAACATCTTTTCTTTTGACTGAAGCAATCCTGCTCTAGATGATGCTTTCCTTTTCCATCTATGGTCAGAAAAGATAATATAATTCCCTACATTGATTACTTACAACATATAAATGCCATTATTTTTCCTTCAGTAATGTTCGATAGATCAGGGATGAAAATTTTTGTGTTGTCATTTTGCTTCCAAGCCTGTTCAAGCTGGTTTACTATGGTACCCGTGATCTTTCATGTTATTGTAGATTTGGTAGTTGGCCAATTGTATAGGTACACATTGGCACCAATCCTGTTTGAACTCCTCAGATATAACCTTGTCAATTGTATTTCATCTCCACCTTGGAATATGCAGGTCAAGCTGAATTACTGCAGATACTGCTAGGCCAGGTGTTAATGGACACAATGCTTGACCTAACTTTGTCCTCTGTCAATGGCATATACAGTAGTCTTTTATAGGAACAGGAGAAGGTCAGCCCATAAAGCCTTTTCCGTTAATATATCATATGGCAGATGTTTTAATCTCATTTCCCATGCCTTTTCTCCATCCCTTTACATTAAAGACAATGCCACATTCATTGAATGGATTTTCCACAAAGTACCTTGAGTCTCAAATTGTGATTAATTCTAGTAACGGAAGTCCATTCTACTGACCTCATGGGAACTCCAACATGTTCGACTTCTGGAGAATAGTTCCCACTGATTGTTTAGACACATTGTGGTTGCTGGAAGGAGCTGCCATTTAGAATCTTCTATATTTTTCACTCCAAAAAATATAGTCTTTGAAATGTAATTGTTTCTGAAATCAATAAGAGGAGGGGCTTTCTTCCAGTGTACTGGCCAACAATCCTCCAGTTACATTGATTATTCACCTCCTGATTTTCTGTAGGATACTGTTGTAAGCAAATTGGCTGCTGCATTAACCTGCAAAATGCACAGTTACTACACTTCACAGAAACACCTTGAGACGATTCAGCAAGATAAAGCGTGTTATGAAATCCAAGCATTATTATAATTATAATTTTTTTCTGTGGATAAGGAGTTGTAGAGCTAGCGTTAAGATTGGTGTGCAAGGGTTGCATGATCCAGTTAATTTTGAGCATCAGTTTTTCCAGGAGTTGAACATTAACCTGAATGCCTTTAGTTAATGTAACACACTCTGCAGTGCATTAATGACTTAGGTTTAACAGCAAAATGTAATGTCCTAACATTTTCTATTGCTTCCTTCTCTATGAGATGTTTTACATGATCAAACTTCACACCACCGATGACTTCACTGCATGGTTGAGTGATATGACACCAGCAACAGATTTATTTTAGATTACAAATATGACATTTTAGAAAAGCAAAAATCTGATATTCCCCCTCCCCTCCTACATCCACACAAGCACACGTACACAGGGTATCTCCAGGAATTCTTACAGTCTTTGGCATTCTGAAATAAATACAGGATCAAAATATCTTCAGTACCTCTCTAGCTGGCTCGGAATCAAGCTCCGCTACTGCTAAACACTTTGAGACGCTGCCTCGTATGAAGGATGCTATCTAAATGTAAGTTATTGTTGTTGTAGTATTGTGTTGTACTAACACATTCCAGTTCTTTATCGGAAGAAAAATCTCATTGAACTTCATTCCTAACTCTAGTATTCATGGTTCGTGCGTCTTGGCTGCTTCTGAAAGAACAGTGGCATTGTACTGTCGCCTTTACAATGCTGCCCTGTCCTCTCTTGTTTTCTGCATGCTAAGGATGAAAGCTACTCCCGTCACCTCTTTTCAAACTGATGTGTTTCAAGTTCAAGAAAACTGTTAGCATGGTATGCTGTGCATTATTTCCTCCAGAGGCGAATTGATCTGTTACATGGTTCTGCTGATGCATGCAGACCACATTTTGTAACGGTCATCATGTTGTAAAATAATTTGTCACGGCCAGGAGAAGAATGAACCGCCAGCTTGTAATACTTTAAAAAAACTTTGAGAGAAATCTTTGGACAGAAGAAACTATAATAAGGGAGTAGTTTGGGTTGTTAAGAGTTGTCATTACTACTGATCGGATGTCTGCTTCAGCACAATTGCTCACTCCCTTCCCCTCCCACACCAAAACCAAGCTATGCTAACAAATTAATATCACGGGGTCTGATTGGCGGAGTTTTTTGTAGCAGTGTTTCAAAATGTGGAATCCTGTAGGTACCCAGATGTGTCTGACTCTCTCACTCTACGTCCCAAAGGCTTGAAATTTCACCTAATCGTAGCCTTTAAGATTTGAATTTGATATAGAGCCTTATCACATTGTTGAGACATCTCAAAGCACTTCATAGGATATTCTGTAAAGTAGATTGACTGTGTGTATTTTGTGGGTGAATATGGCAACCAATTTTCGTGCAGCAATGTCCCACAAACAGCCATGCAGTAAGTGACATTTTTTATTTGGGGGATTTTTGCATAGTGCCTGAGGATCTTCAATGTCCACCTGGACAGATAAATGGGACCTCAGTTTAATGTCTCATCTCTGACCCGCAGCAAAACATTGGAGTGTCAGCATAGCCAGTATGGGTTCCAAGTCCTGATCTTGAACACGCAACCTTCTGCCTCGGGGGCGAGAGTGCTACCAAGTGGAGTCCTGTAGCTCAGTGGTAAGAGCACTCGCCTCTCAAGCGAGAGACCTGGGTTCAATTCCTGGCAGGGCGATACCTTTGGCAAGTTTCCTTACTCCACACGCCTAATAATAATCCCTCAAGAAAAAAAAGACAATAATAAATTGGTCACTTCAATCCACGGATGTTTGTGGGACACTGCTGTATGCAATTTGGCTGCTGCATTTCGCCCACAAATATACAGTGAATCCTCTTTACAGTATATTCTGTGAAGCGCTTTGAGACGTCAAGAAGATGTGAAAAGCGCTACCTCAAACGCAAAGATTATTATTATTATTAATTGAGCCAGGCTGACACCTAGTACGTTATATACCGTGGGCTCATGCTCTTGGAATTAGGTTGAGATTGCTCCACATAGGATCTTTACAATCAACAAGAGAAAGATGGGCTAAACCATTGCAATACTCAGTACTTGTCAGATAGTGATAGTTGTTAAATGTTGTCCTCATCATGCCTGCTGAATGGTAAAATGTATATTTTTCATTTTCAGTGCTGGGAGTTAAATACTTTGTGTGCTGGTGGCTGAATGTCACCACTAGTTCTTTCACAATGCTGCTGCTGCTGCTTAACAGTATTGCACAGTTGTTTCTGATCTGGGAATCGCTGTGTGTCAGACTAATTCTCTCTCTGCCTGTTGTTTCTCATCTCATATCTTAAGATCTGTTCATTTCCCTTTTCTCTTCTCTCCCCATGCCATGTGTTTGCTTATTCCACAGAGATGTAATGACCCAATAATTTGTTCCTACTCTTTCTTTCATGAACCAACAACAACTTGCATTTATATAGTGCATTTATATATCACGAGAGGCAGCGTCTTCGCTTAGTAGTGGCGGAGCCTGATGCTGAGCCGGGGAGAGGGAGGAGGTAAAAGTACAGTCGAAGAGGAAAGTCTTCAGTCATAAATCCCCCTGGTACATCAGCCATCTCCGTTCCTTCAAGGCACAAGTGCGAGCTGCCGAACGCGCCTGGACCAAATCCAAACTAACGGTCCTTCGGCAGATTTGGCTTCACCACACCAAGACCTTACCGCTGCGCTGTTACCTCTGCCAAATCCTCCTTCTACTCCAAGGTTATCTTGGAGGCAAAGGACAACGCCTGGCTTCTTTTCCACCACTAACCATCTCCTCCATCCACCTTCCCATACCTCGCCCATCCTCTCCTAAAACTCCAACTGCGAGGAGATGCTGGACTTCCTCAAATCTAAAATCGAGGGGACACGTTCAGCCACCTCAGCCCCGTCCACAGCCATCCCTACATCACCTCTCCCTCAGGACCCACCCTCCACCCATCCCCCCTATACTCCTTCGACCCTATCTCTCCCTCCTCCCTCACCACGACTGTCCGCAAACTCAAACCCATCACCTGCTCCCTTGATCCCATCCCCACCTCTCTCCTTGTCTCCCAGCTCCACCTTCTGGCCCCCCTCCTGTCCAATGTCATCGACCTCTCCCTGTCCACCGGTTCAGTTCCCACCCCCCTAAAAACAGCTGTCATCACCCCCATCCTGAAAAAACCTTCCCTGAATCCATCCCTCCTCTTCAGCTACCGCCCCATCTCTGACCTCCCATTCCTCTTCAAGGTCCTGGAACGAGTCATCGCGTCCCAGCTCCGCTCCTTTCTCTCTCGCCATTCCCTCTTTGAAACCCTCCAATCCAGCTTCCGCGCTGTCCACAGCACGGAAACAGCCTTGGTCGAAGTGACTAGTGACATCCTAAACATCTGTGATCAGGGGCTGCCTCGGCCTCCTTGTCTTCCTCGACCTCTCTGCTGCCTTCGACACTGTCGACCACTCCATCCTCATACACCGCCGCTCCGCTTTACTCAATCTTCTTGGATCTGCCCTTGCCTGGTTCAATTCTTCTCTCTCTCACCATCTCCACTTTGTTGCCGCTAACGGTTTCTCCTCCAGCCCCCACACTGTCACGTCTGGCGTCCCTCAGGGCTCTGTCCTTGACCCTCTCCTCTTTAATATCTACATCCTCCCCCTTGGTGACATCATCCGCAGACATGTATGTGGATGACACCCAACTCTATCTTTCTGCCTCCACCCTCAATTCCAGGACCACTGCTGTCCTGACAGACTGTCTGTCGGACACCAAGTCCTGGATGAGGACAAATTTCCTACAGTTGAATGTGAACAAGACTGAGGCCCTCCAGATTGGTTCGCGCCAACGCCTCTGCACCTCAGGCTCTGGCAGCATCAACCTCCATGGTTGCTCACTACAACTCACCAAGCCAGTCAGGAACCTAGGTGTCTTGTTCGACCCTCAACTGTCTTTTCTCCCCCACATCCAAGCCATGACCCGCTCTGCTTCCCCTCACCTCCATAACATCGCCCGACTTCGCCACTACCTCACCCCTCAGGCCGCTGAAACTCTTGTTCATGCCTTCATCACCTCCAGGCTCGACTATGCAAACGCCCTGCTTGTCGGCCTTCCCAACTCCTCCCTCCACAGGCTGCAGATAATCCAGAACTAACTCTGCAGCCCGTGGCCTCTCCTGCACCAAACTCCGTGACCCCATCTCCCCCATTCTTGCCTGACTCCATTAGCTCCCTATCCTTCAAAGGATCCAGTTCAAGATCCTGGTCCTCACATACAAAGCCCTCCATGGCCTCGCCCCACCCTACCTCTGCGACCTCCTAATCCCCTCCCAACCCGCCCGTTCCCTCCGCTCAACCGGCTTCCACCTGCTCCATGTCCCCTGGCCCACCCACCTCACCATTGGTGGGAGAGCCTTCAACCACTCTGCCCCCAACCTCTGGAATTCCATCCCCCAGTCACTCCGCCTCCCCCACTCCTTAGCCTCCTTCAAGTCCCGCCTCAAGATCCTCTGCTTTGACCATGCCATCGGCCACCCCCCTTCCCCTCCCCCCCCCCCCCCCCCGAACCCAGCTCAAGTCTGAAATGCTGTACTCTGTCCAGTGTCTTGGGACGTCCTCCCGACGTGAAAGGCCTACTGTCTTTATGTTATTCCCCCATAACGTAACATACATAACAAATGTAATCTTGTTGTTGTCTTCAGTCATAAATAATTTAATAATAATAATTTACCAGCCATCGGGAATTACACAAGTGGCCTTTGGGATGAATTTCCTACCTTTTTATTCCCACCCACTATCATTCCTCTTGTGAAACTCCCAAGTAGCAGGTCAGTGCCTGTTCTCATAAATACGAAACCCATCAGAAAAACAAGGTCGGTGCATAACAATAGTTGAAACAGTGCTGGAGTAGCATTGCTATTTACTGTAAACTAAATGCCTGGTGAATCATATTAATTTAGATTTCATTTTCCTAAATCCATTGAACTTCTAGAAAATAAATGGGATTATTTCCTACAGAAACGAGCTGCTGGATTCCAGCTGCTTTGTGTTTAATAAAGTTAATAATGCAACATTTTTTTTATGGGCATTGTGAGTGGGCTGAGGGAAATGTAATGGTGAGACCAGTTCTGCCTTTTGCAGATTGTATGAAGCATTGGGAATAACAGAGTGATTGAATTTTGGGCAATGCATCCAATATTGCACATCAGCAATTGCTTTCTGCGTATTATGGTTATGATGCAGTTTGACTGCATATGCAATACTGATTCAATGATGGAAGTTTAATGCTAAAACAGAGTATTTTATCAGTGTCTCTAATAACCTCCAATGTGCCTTTATTTTGATAAGGTTCAGTGGATGGCAGTGTTTCGAGACCCTTGTAAAACTAAAGTCATTGTCACAGATTCCTACGATCTTATGGTCTGTAGGCGTCACCTGAACGGGACCTCAGTTTAGTGTCTCATCTGAAGGCTGACACCTCTAACAATGCAGCATTCCCCCAGCACCTCACTGGAGTTTCAGCCAAGACTGTGACTTCAAATTCCAGATGAAGGGCTTGAATCCACAACTTTCTGTGCTACCAACTGAGCCAGGTTACAACAACAACAACAAGATTCCATTTATTGAGCGCCTTTCACGCCAGGAGGACATCCCAAGGCGCTCCCAAGGTTAATACCCTTTAGGGCTTTGGCTTGGACGAGCTGAGTGAGAAATACATAATATAACAATTGAATGAATGATGAAAACGCAAATCTCACATCCATACACTTTTTTAATTTTAACTACTTTATAATGATGTACTTTATTCCTTGCTTAGTGGTGTTGATTTATACTTTTAACCTGGTGAATGGCACACCATGGTGAAGGATTGGTGAAGTGGAAGATAGCATTGCAAACCCAAACTATCAGGTTCATGTCATTCTTGAAAATGTTATCTTATCCTGCAGTCAGCCCTGTGACAATGAAAGGGTCAGTAGTGGTAGATTGCTCTTGCGCTCACATTCTCTATACCCTCTCAACGACTAGGTTGAATCTGGTACTTTCATTTATGCTCCTGTGACAAATACAGATGTGACCTTTTTGTTTATTGATTGAGTTAAAGACTTGCATAACCTTAAAAGCTCCAGCAACCTCACCTTTTATATTTAAAAAAACCCCAAAGAAATCTATGCCCCTGAGTAAAGGTCTTGACCATATAGCAGTGAAAGGAATCAGACACTGGCCCTAGGTCATTTTTTAAGAAAAGAACTTCAGTCAAACACATAACCAGTTCACTGCTCAAGCTCACTCTCCCTTGAAAACACCAGTGACATTAGTGTAGGTCTCATTCCTTGAAATATAGCATATTGCATTGACTTAGCAGCTGTACAGATTGGAACTATCCTGTACATTGATCACTGAGCTTGAATATGGTTGTACATTTTATACCTGTTTATCACATTGTGAGAAATGGCTATTTTATGTTAAACATCGTGCAAGCAGCTCAGTTTTTATTCTGTTTGTAATTGAAATTTGTTGAATAAAAAGTGTAACATTGGGAGCCATAAGAATCAGTCAGTTGTGGAATGACTTAACCTGTCAGCGTATCCAGTACAATAGCCTGGAGTGGGAAATAATCAGCAGCTGAAACCAAATGCCTGTTTTAATAGCTTTTTATTTGTACTTGCACTTAATGCAGTATTGGCAGCAAGTGCATTTAATGTAATTGTTTCGAAATTCATTCATCCCTTAATTCAACCCACACTATATTAAAATCTGATGCATCTGAATCATTTCATAATAAAGTTTCTCAGGATCCAGATGATTGCTGCAAACTGGTTGCATACCCTTCCCCCCGCCCCAACCCCCCCCCCCACCAACCTTGTGTTTTGTGGCATTGTCTGAATCAGATGTCATGACCGACTTGTCATTACCAGGTAGCAAATAATCATTTCCTTGTCATTTCTAGTATCAGCTCAAAATTAGCATGTGGTTGGACCAACTGATCATTTTTGTGGATCACAGAAGAAATTGTCCTGGTGCAGTTTTCTATAACTGATCATGCTTTTCCTGCTGGAAGATTTCCTGGTGAGGTGGTTCAGTGACTGTCCAGATTGAATGTGAATCTGAATTTGGAACAAAAGTCTGTGAGGTAATCACATTCCTAATCGATTGGATATCTGAGCTGCATATATATGAATGAAAACCCCAGCAATGAAGAGCACAGCACTCTTCTCTTAAACCTGAAAAATCTCTTTGGTGGTACAGTTTTAATTAGCAATCTTTCAGGATCTGTTAAATTGAGTGAAGCTATTGAGCAAATCAAAAATGGCCAAGGCTCAAAGAACTTTTAAGGTTTTCTGCTTCTGGGTATAAAGTAACAAATTTCTATTGAAATCAATAGCACTTACCAAAACGAAAAGGACCATAATAGGATTGAATCAGATTTTGAATTGAGTTTGAAGGGATTGCTTTTAATTTTTCTGCTTTCATCCTTTCAAATTGTCAATCATGGAGGTGTGTTAGAGATCCCAATCACGTGTCTTTTTACCCTCCAATTGAATCCTGGTGTCATGCATTAGGCATGTTGATGACTTCTCGAGACAGTTTGTCTATCTCTTCTTTTGGTTGTGATCCTTTAGTTTCGCAGTGATTTCAGTTTTTCTGTTCACACACCAAATCCATCTTCGGTTGCTAAATACATCAACATTTCTTTTTTGTACTTGTAAGCATTATTTATATCTCACATGAATATCTGAGACTCCAATGCCTAGGTTTAGCAGTTTCAAGTTCAATTAGATTTTTTAATAGCCTATTTGCAACCAATCTGAATATCTATGTATGAAGGATACTTTGAAGGATATTATGGGCTAGAGAAGCCATTCTGTATTGTGAATTTCACATTTCCCAGGACTTTTGTGACTTTTAGTAGTATTAACTGTATTTTATGTAAAACTTTGTCAAAAGCTTTGCAAACTATTATTACAGGGAATGGCAAATAGCCCTAATGTGAATGACCTATTTTATCTGGGGGACTGATGACCAGGATACTGGGAAGAAACTCCCTTCTCTTTTTGAATTGTGCTATGTGATCTTTGACTTCTACCTGAACAAGCAGACCGGGTCTCTTTTTTTTAACATCTTATTCAATAGACAATATGACTGATAATCCATTGCTCAATTCACTTTACAGTATATTTACAGTATAGAAAACGTGATAAGGCGCTATATCAAATGCAAGGATTATTATCATTTATTATTTGAGTTTCAGCCTGGACTGTGAACTCAGTCTCAACGTGGTGCTTGAATTCATAATTTTCTGACTCAGAGGCAAGCCAGGCTGACATTTTATTCAGCTTGACTCTTTTTAAGTGCTCCGAGACACTACCCACGTGAAGTGCAATTATATAAATGCAAGTTGTTGTTGTCTTACAGAAAATAGTGGCCTGTTCTGGTTGAACTTTGGGAAGGATCTTCGGACACCTTGTTTTATTTACTACCAGTATTTCCATTATTCAGCCAAAACCTCTTAGACATCATTAAGCTTTCATCCCCATTTCCGTTAGTCACTCTTTCTGTTGATCCAGAGCTCAATATATATATTCTGGCAAACATTGTAAACTGTATTAGACACTACACAACTGATGCAGAAAGCACAAAGCTGAAAGGTCACTTTAGATCACTGGATGATCTGGTTGATAAAACAGTTTTATCTCAACAGGAATTTGGTGGTGATAAATCCATCCATTCAATAAGTTTCTGATTTGGTTTGATATCAGGTTTGATGTTCCAGCTTTAGATTCTGCATAATGCAAGAACAAGTCTGTAGAAAATATTTGAAAAACCAAAATGCTGTGTGTCTTAAAACCCTCCTCAAACTCAAGTTGAAATGGAGAGGATTACAGTTCTTGTGTAGCATCATGAGGACTCTTTAACATATTGTCAGTAATTGGCATATAGCTGCTATATCCTCCAATATATTTAGCCCATATATTTCCATTTTGATATCTTCAATCAGAGGTTCAGGCTTAGTGTCCACCAGATTATTATTCTTACAGTGTGGTCAGTGTTCATATGATTTTTTTTTAAAAAAGATGAAATATCACTGCATGCTTGCACTTAAGACACATATTTCAAAAACTAAATTGTGCGTTTTAGGAGATTATTTATTTACGGAGCGCATATAACCTTGCATCTCTTGTTTAGGGTGAAAAGTCCTGACTTATCCAGTAAACAACCATGAAATCTTTCCCACTTTCATGTCATTCTTTGCAGTAATCTGACTGACACAAGCTTGAGGGTATGTGAGGACTGGGTGGAATCTGCCGTTTGGGGCTGTCTTGTATTAATTGCATTCAAATTCCCATTTGGCAGAGTTTTCTTCAAACTGTCACTGGATACAGGGTGAATTTTAGCAAAATGAAGAGGCGGAAAAGAAAGAGAGCTTGATAATTGAGAACATGCAATCCAAAACCCCTGTGGAAAGAAGTGAGAAATTATTTACACATAGCAGAGGTGTCAAAGCCTGACTACCAAATACTAGAGCTGTGATTATTTTAAATAATAATCCTTGCGTTTGACATAGCCCCTCATCACATCGTTGAGACGTCTCAAAGCGTTTCACAGACTGCACTGAACAGTGAACTGAATGTGTATTTTATGGGCAAAATGCAGCAGCCAGTTGCACACAGCGCAATTTTTACCTCCACCCTAAAATATTCTCCTCTCCATGCAGCTGGAGTGTCAAATATTCCCTGAGAATTCACCCACGTGCCTATTTATGCGCGAGTCCAGACAGAAAGTGTCAGCAGGCTGCTAGGAATAATCCTGGAATTTAATAGACCACCTGCATTGTTGAAGCTTTTCTAAGAGCTTAGAAAAATATTTTCAGGCATTGTTGTGACTCTAGAGTTGTAGAAAGATGCAGCAGCTGAGATTGGGTGGGGTGGGGGAGAAGTTGGAGGGAACTTAACCTTTTTCAGATTCTAGGTTGTCAACCATTGTATCAACATGTATTACACTCACTGTCATCCAGCAAAATATAGTGGTGCCTTTCATATAGGAAGGACATCTTTTAAGTGTTTCACAGAATATCGTATAAAGTGCAGTGACTGTGTTTTTTTAGGCGCACACGGCAGACAACTTGCGCATATAAGTGTCCAATAAACATGCATGACGTGAACGACCAATTTTATGTGGAGGATTGTTGGCCAAGACTCTGGGAGAAACTGCTTTCTCTTTTGAAATAATGCTGAACAGGAAGACAGGATTTCAGTTTTAATATCTCATCCAAAGGACACCACCTCTTAACAGTGCAGCCCTTGTCCAATATATAGCTGAGATGATACAAGTTCAAAGTCTCGATGTGTGTCTTGAACCTACAGCATTCTGATTCAGAGGCGAGAGTGCTACCAACTGAGCCAGGCAGACAAATAGCTCTTTGTGCGTGCATTACAACAACACCAAAAAACTAAATACAATTGAAAAATTTTTATTTCAATTTTGGTATTTTTGTTTTTTAATAAATAACTGCCCAGTTATGTTGGATTACTGTTGTGGATTCAATGTGTATCTGCTAAACTATGCCACCAACTGGAATCCAAGACATTATTTTTCTTTTTCTTTTACCTGTTTCAAAACTGCAATACCACCAGAGATTCATTACTTATTCAGTATAGACAATTGACAATTTATATATTGTAGGCCTTGCTTTTACAGGCTTCTGTCAAAACTTGAGTTTTATTTTTTCAATGAAGCTAACTGATAATTCGGTGTTGCGCAGAGGGCTATCAATCCATTTAAGGTTGAATTAACATAAATATGTAAATGTGATTACCCGAAGATCATTATCATTCATTTTCAGCACAAAGAAGCCCACTTGCCCTAATTTGAGGCCGTGCTTTCTTTTCAATGGATCCTCGTTCATTTCTGATTTGCTAAAGTATCGGCAAATTCTCTCTTCCTGCCAACTTTACCGTTCCCTATCACGCCAATCGGCAGTGCTTTTTAACAGAGATCTAAATGAACAGTGAGACAAAGCTTCATAAAGATTATAATATTAATAACAATAATAATCCAGTAGTGTAGTGGTTAGAGCACTTGCTTTGCAAACGAGAGGACCAGGGTTCGATTCCTGGCAGGCGGAATGCTGGGCAAGTTTCCTTACTCCACACACCTCTGTTTACCAAGCAGTAAGTAGGAACCTGGTTGTTAGTTGAATGGCGGATCACTTTCCGGGGGTAATAATCCCTTCAAAATAAATAATAAAAATTTGGTCACTCAATCAACAACTGTTTGTGAGACGTTGCTGTGTGCAATTGGCTGCCACATTTCTCCCACAAAATATAGAAAATTCACTTTACAGTATATTCTCTGAAGCGCTTTGAGATGTTTCAAAGACGTGATAAGGCGTTCTATCAAATGCAAAGATTATTATTATAGCATCAATGGGTTTTAGAGGAAACTCGATGATAGTACCAGTAGATATGGAATGAAATAAATTTGTTTTCACCACAGCCTCAGAGAATAATATTCCTTTTTGCACCAAAGTTATTTCTGTATTTTGTGCCCAAATGTCTTGCAGCCCTTGCAACTAATTAAAAAAAGTCTTTACATTTACAGTAAATCCAGTAAAACAAGCGCTTTGAGATATACTTCCAACATGAAATGGTGCCATATCAAATGTAAGTGGTTTTACTACAGTATTTATTTCTTCACTCATTTCCTTCACATCTTCTATAGTTTTTCTGAAATTGCTGCTTTGCAACAGATTAGTTTTATATCAATAGCATTGATATTAAGAATTTTTGTTCAATTGTTCTTGGATGCTGGGGAGTAAATTTAATTGTCTTAGAGCTCGAGTGATTGACTGAGGAGATTGAGTGGGTCAGTCAGATAATGTCCACAACACCGCCAATATATGGTTTGTGGAAGAAATGGGATGGATGACTTATCTCGTGTTATGTTAAGTATTGTACGTGCTTTTGGTAATGTGGTCTTATGCCAAGTGGAAATTGGGTTGGCACTCCCCAGACTTGCACTCCCGCGGGCATAGTTTCCATATAAATTGAATTGACTTTTTCTTAAAATAAAGGTTTTAATGCAAATATTGTGATTTATTTTCTTGCTTAAGATTCAGCTGATTTGGTAAAGATCACAACATTTTCTCTCATTTTCCTCATGTTGCAAAGTCCCTGCCCAACATTACGTTACATTTTATATTTGGTACGGCACCATTTGCAGCAGGAGGACAGCCAAAAGCGATTCACAGGATATACTGTAAAGTGTAGTGCCTGTGTTCTGTGGGCAAACACGGCAGCCAATATTGGCAGAATATGCAATTCATGCAGAAGGTGATGCTGAAGAGGCTGTCCATATCGGTATGTATAAAATGACTTAGATTTAGAACATATTGGGGAAAAAATTATCACTTTGACGAATATGCTGAACAAAAATGCAGTCTTTTAAAGGAACTTTGCCATTTCACTGTGAGCAATTTATTGTGATAGTTGTAATGTTTTAATTAGTTATAATGACACTGTTGCGCATTGCTGCACTGGGAATCTGCTGGGATTATTTCAGAACTTGCTTCCGAGGAGACTGTTTTTAACATGAAGGTTTTGTAATTTTAAACACATTGTTCCAGGGAGATGAGAATCCAGTGAGACAGGAACCCATTCGAAACCTAGAAATGTGCGACACCACAGGAGGCTATTTGGCCCATTTGTTTCAGGTTGAATCGTTCTTTAAAGAGAGAAGATTCCTTTGGGTTTCAAAATTGCTCAGCAATATGATAATGGATTGCAAATGTGTTAAATATGCAAAGTCCAACATTTATTTGCAATCTGGAATCTTTGGTTTGCAAATCAGAAATTCATGATCACATTGCCTCTGCAATAATCTGTTGAGGAATAAGCAGTGTATGATAATAGTTCCCCAGACATTTGAGCTAGTCTTGTGCTTTGTCAGACTTGCAGCAGGCATGTTGCATTCAGCGGACCATTGACCTCTGATTTTGCATGATAATCATTTCTTGGCTGGTGATATTTTAGGCTGTTGCTATTGGTGTGGGGTGCACTGGTAATGTACAGGTCTTCTGTATGGATACAGAGTATGACAAAACTAAACATTGTCAATAACTGTAAAAGTATTGCATTTACCTCAAACCATGGTGTGTAAGTTGCTTCTTTATGCATTATTTTATCCCATCCACTACTGTATTGGGAAATGTGTTTCACGATTCCTATGTGATCAAATGCAATGGGGCAGAGCACGAAATAAAGTTGTAGGTTGTCTATTTTTATAGTGCCGAGAATGTATTGTTTCCACTTGACATTTGCTTTAATGCACTGACTTCTATTGAGAGTGTAATATTTTGCTTCAATAGTATTCTGCACCATTAATATTTGTTAGTTGAGTATAATAATAATAATCCCTGCATTTGATTCAACACCTTATAACGTCTTCAAGATGTCTCAAAGCGCTTCAGAGAATATACTTTAAAGTGAATTGACTATATTTTGTGGGCGAAAGTGTGGGTCTGAGTGTAGCTAAAAGAGATGCAGTAGAGCTTAAACAGGCTTCCTGTACTTAGCAAAGTTTCATTTGAATTTTAATTGTGAGTTTAACAACGTGCTGCATACACTGCTTCTGAAAGCCTGGCCAAGTAAAGTAATTGTCTAAAGTGCTGTGGAAGGGAACAGAGCACCTCAAAGGCCTGAAATTTACGAGTGACTTTGGAGGGAAAAGGGGATAAGGAAAATATTATGGTGCAGCTTTACATACTGTTAGCAAATGAGAATTTCAAATGTAAAGTTGCTGCCTACATTCAAAAATACTAAACTGTACAAATCTTTGTTCTGTGCTCAGTTAGCTGATCTGACCCAGGGAAGCATTTGGTGTGCTGTAAATCACCTCAAGATTGTTTTAGATGAGAAAAGACCCTTCAGCTCATTCAATCTCATCCTTCCAGAATTCCTACCTGACCACAATCCCATCACAGCATCAAGCTGCTTTTTAAATGGAACCCAGCATCCTCATCTCAACCACCCTTCCTATCAACCTGTTCAAGTCATTAATTAATGTCTGGGTAAAGAAAGACTTCCTGGTGTTTGTCATGAAATTACTCTTTGCAAACCTAAGCAAATGTCCTCTGGTTCCACTGTCCTAAACTAATGTTTTGGGTTTACTTTTTCAATCAAAATGTTACACACTCCTATAAGGTCCTCTTTGAGACATCTTCTCTGAAGATTGAAGAGCTCTAGCTTATCCAAACTTTGCTTGAAGCTCATTGCTCTAACAATGGCAGTCATCCTTGTCACTCTCCTCTGTTGTGCTTCTCATAGCCCCTGAAAAGTGAGCATGTGTGGATGCCAGTTTACTGAAGTTGGGTGGGTGGAGGGAGATAAGTGGAGAAATTGTAGCACCCATAGAACTAGACCTTACCTTCCCTCCCCACCCACCCACCCTGCCCCAGTTGTGTTGGCTTGGAAAGATCGTAAAGTTCATGTCTGCTGTAGCCAACAATTGCTTCAGGTAAAACTATATTGTTTGTCTTTTGGGTAGTGAGCAGAATATTACTTCGGTACCAAAAAGCAAGCGACAATGGATGAATTGTTAACTGCAGAAGGTGGCTGCTGGTCACATATCCTACTTGCCCATGTGGGACAATCAATGCCTGTTTCACAGTAATTATTAGCTTTGAATCCTCTCTGTGGTTTGTTAATTAACTCTTTGATGTACTGCTGCTTCCTAATGACATTCATCCTAATTATCCACCCGTGTAATTCTGGGCACAGTGTGCAAGTGTCAGTCGGGAGTGGACACATATATAAGCACATCATCTAAAATAACTGTGTAATTCTGGGGGATTTATACAAAGTAATGTTGGGTTTTCGATTTCTTCTCTTCATTAGCTAAACGTCCAAAACGTTCCCTACTCTCTTTTGAATCTACTGTAGAATTTCACAAAGTATGATGAGACAAATTGTCCAAATCATTTATTATAATTATTTTAATAATTGCAATTGATATAGCACCTTATCACATCTTTGAGACATCTCTAAGCACTTTGCTAAATATACTGTAAAATGCTGTGACTATGTATTTTGTGGATGAACATGACAGTCAATTTGCGTACAACAATGTCTCAAAAACAGCTTTGGAGTAAATGACCAATTTTATTTGGGGAATTGTTGCAATGTGTCTACCTCTTGATGTGTATTGTGACCCTTTGGAATATTATAAGCAATCCACTACCAAGCTAGCAAAAATGTTCCCTACCTGCTAAATTTGCTTCTGTTATCCACCAATAATTGATTTGTATCCATGATGTATCATTTTACTGGATTCAGTTAAAGGTATAACTTTAAGAAACCTATAGGTCATACACCCACAGGAGTGGGTGAGGGGGAGGTAGATGTTGCGGGATTTACAAACTGGATTTGTGACTTCTAGTTGATGTTCAATTTTAAAATTTGTTAATGGATAATTGAGATTCCCCAAAGTTGCAAAGTAAAAAAAAAGCCTGTTCTGCAATCACTATTGCATTGTGTGCTGCATTAGATCTATTTTTGTGCCAGAGTTGGTACTGCTTGTTTTTTATTTGCTGACAGTGAATTGTTATCGTGTGGTAGAGGATGACTGGTACGTATTTTATCATGGGACTTTGAATGACTATGCTAGCAAATGCATTTGTAAGCTTTCCTGTGCAACACTACTGCTGGCATTGTCTAGAGCAAATCTAACCATTGCAGTGACTAATACATAATTGTGTGTTAATATATGGATATTTATGCTGACAGTCGGCATTCCAGTGTCTGCACAGTTTGCAGGGTAAATGCCAAGTTTTTTATTTCTTCGATGAGTATCGAAGATCAAATCAGGCAAAGACTTTCACTTTTTTGTAGGTGTTGGCACATTTACACTCAAAAAGGCAAGTTTGTTGATGACAACAAATTAAGAGAAATCAGGGCTAATAGTTTAATGTACATCTTTAAAATACTATTAATAAATTTTCATAAATAATGTACCAACTCATGGATGGGTGTTGGCCTGGTTCGATTGGTCCTCTCTGTATCAGAAGGTTGTGGGCTCGAGCCTCACATCGGGATTTTGAACTCTCAGTCTTGACTGACACTCCCAAAACTGTGTCGGGGAAGCTCGCCATTGTTGGAGGTATCGTCCTTCAGGTAAGACATTAAACCAAGGTCCCATTTGTCTGTTCAGGTGGATGTTAAAAATCCCATGGCACTATTCGAAAAGGGAAGGGAGTTTCTCCTGGTGTGCTGGCCAACAATAATAATCCTTGCCTTATCCCCCAGATAAAATTGGTCAATCACAGTTTGTGTACAAATTGGCTGTCGTATTTTCCCACAAAATACATATAGTGACACCACTTTACAGTATTTTCAGTCACCATAATTTACAGTAAATTCTGTGAAATACTTTGAGATAACTTGCATTTATACAACGCCCTTCAAGTAGGACATACTATTTCATAGTGTTTTGTCTCAATGGTGTACTAAGTCTTTATACCAAAAGCAAGAATTATTATTATATTTTTGCTTGACATTTGTCACACCTAATCTTAATGTAAATGAATTCCTGATAATGCCCCAGTGTGTGAGAATTGTTATTCAATTCCACTTTTCCTCTCCGTTGTATTTTATTATGTTTGTCTCTCTATAAAGAGGAACCTGTAGCTAGTTGTTTAATATACATGTACACTCATATGGTGATGATTGTTGAGTATTTTCAGCCAACGATTGCCCCGGTGTGTCATTATCATAACCAGTTGTTTTTTTTTTACTCTCAACACAGTGCGCGCCAGCAGTGTGGGTTTACCAAAGAGTGGTGAGAGTTCGGTCCACTGAGAGTTGGAACTCAGAAAGGCTGCTTAACATTTAAGTTTAAAAGTAAAGTTGACAGAAAGAGAGAGAGATTCAGACTAAAGTGGTACTTAGACTGTATGTCTTTGACTGTGCTTTTGGCACCTACTTCTTTCCTCTCTTTCTGCCCCACCCCCATCTCCTTCCCAGCTGGGGTTCCGCTCATCCTTTGTAAAGCATGTTGAGACTCTCTCCCAACCTGAAAGGTGTGATGTAAGTGTAAATTGTTGTTAAGTGGATATTCTGGAGGTCAGGGCTGATCAGGTGGTTGAATGAAGTGTTAATTGAGGTCTTGCAAGGCCTTACTTTTCCAATTATAAAAAGAACAACAACAACTTGGATTTATATAGAAACACCAATTGAGCAGAGCGAATGTACCCAGAGAGTGATAAGAGTGGTAAGAGCTATGAAGCTGTTAGAATACGGTACAATATAAATTAGTATTTCAGGAGAGATGGCAAGATGTGAAAATGTAAACTTGTATGTGCTTCACAAGCATATGCAGAGAAAGAGTACTAGGAGTTTATGGGCAAAGAGCGAGGAATTGGGATTAGGATAGATGGCTTCTTGGAGGAGCAAACACCGATGGGAAATAATGGGCTGAATGACTTCCCACTGTCGTACATTTCTAGGTTCTAAGTATTTTCCCCCTTCAAGCTATATCACTTTGTTCTGTCAGTTTTAATGAATTGCTAACTGTCTTTGTAGCTGAAGGATATCAGCTGGATGGAGCCCAGGCAATATTTCAAAGAGCCCTATGCGAGATGTGTTTGGACACTCACAAACAAGCTCCCTTTGGGCAGGGTTCCAAAACTGCCCACATCACAGAAATTCTCATCTCACTGGGGTTACGGGCATAGTCTAGGAAATGGAGCAAACCAGACTGTTGCAGTAGGGGGTTGCACTTCTGCGATTTGGATTAAGGCACATTGTAACAGAGCAGATGGAGTTTCATCTGAAGCCTGGCTAGTGCTGGACCTGGCATTGGGTGCCACATTGAAAAAGCAGATAATTCTTCTGAGGCTCAGCACCACTATCATCTGTTTTGATATGTACAATTTTTTTTGGCATCAATACAATCAATGGACGTAAGTAAACACACTTAGGCACATATGCAATACATATACTTGCCATACTCATCCCAGTGTCATTTTTGTGTGATTCACTCCCGCAGCTTGTGTTGATCTAATTCTATCGTTTCCCTTTGGATTTCCCCTATAGTTTAATGTCTGCTCAGGGGGGGTGGGAGGGAGGTAGTATCTCATTTCTTTCCACTCCAGTTCATCCTCTTTGGTTGACTTTGCCAGTATCCACCTTGGCTGCAGGCAGGACAGCCTTGCCTTCTGGTTGAGGAAGATGGTGGTGTGGAGGTATTGGGAGGTGGGTTTGTGAACTTCAGAAGCTGAAATCCACAAACATGAAGAGAAAGTCATTTTGAGTGCAATTGTGCATTTTGACTACTTGATGTATATTAATGAATACATTATCTTAATGTTCTTAAAATCTGTTACAATATGTTAATATACTTCCAGTTCTCATTTAAAATGCATTAGATATTTTACTATCTTTTATACCACCTGCAGTGCATCAACCAATTATGTTTTTAAAAATGTTTTGAGTTGAAGTTTATTTGGTGCAATAGTCCTTGTGGGAATTTGCTTTGGTGCTTCTGAGCTTATCCGTGTAGACTGTTTTTGGGACATTGCTGCATACAAATTGACTGCTGCGTTAACCCACAAAATGCACATGTCACAGTTCTTTACAGTATATCCTGTGAGCACTTTGAGACGTCTCGATAAGGTACAATATCAAATGTAAGGATTATATTAGAATAAAATCTCTCAAAAGTGTGTTGTAAATGAGGATAACTGAATATCCTCCTGACTTGATAAGTGCGATATAAATATGATTTGTTATTGTTGTAATTTTAGCATTATGTAGCATAAATTCTTAGA
The DNA here is from genome assembly GCF_018977255.1 of Callorhinchus milii. Classification (NCBI taxonomy): domain Eukaryota; kingdom Metazoa; phylum Chordata; class Chondrichthyes; order Chimaeriformes; family Callorhinchidae; genus Callorhinchus; species Callorhinchus milii. The sequence continues at coordinate 26,596,379 of NW_024704742.1, read as the reverse complement.
ATAAACTATTTTATGTTCTTTTATTAGTTGATGCCTTTAATTAATTTCACTGCAGTCTTTTTATTCCTGGTTGTCTCTTAGCTTTCTACAGTTAATGGTTTTATTATTGAGTCTTAAAGTTGCCTGTTCCTTTAATGTGCTTGCTATGGACAGGGTGAATTTTCATGGATTTTAGCGAGCCTGCTGGTTGTGGTAAATGAGGGAGTATCAGAACCTTTGTGGAGAGAGAGTAACTGACTTTCCTTGAGTCGTGTCCTTTAATTGGCAAATCCACGTCAACATCAATAGTGACCAGGAAGAAGCTCATGGGCCAAACTGTCCTGCTCCCCTTTTTCGCCACGTGTCGGGAACGTTCACTAGCTTCATGCAACAAATATCACTACTGGCAGCTTGGAGATTTAAACTCGTTTTCCTGCCAAGAGCAGCAGAAAAAGTGCACCACTCATTTAGTGCTTTATCACATCATCGTGGTGCTGCATAGAATATACTGTAACGTTAATTGACTGTATATTTTGTGGGAGAAACGCGGCAGTCAATTGCGCACAGCAGTGTCCCACAAACAGTCTTTGACTTCACATCTCAAGCTCGTACATCAGTTTTGTGTGGAGTGCACTCCCATCCAAAGAGTCGGGAGACGAGAAGAGAGCCTTTGATTTCAAGTGCTGTTTGGTTTGGGTTTTAAAAAAAAGATTTTCTGTTCCTGGCATATGCCTGCAGTAGTTCATCCGACAACTGTACGACTGACCTGTGCTCTTCTGGATTTTGCAGCTCAGTACAACAGAAGTTTACCTCCTTGGTAGGAATAGGTCATTCTTGAGAAAACCTGTGGGCAAGAACACTTAGAATGTCATCCGTGAACTTTTCAATTTTTTTTAGATAAAACAGAATCCTTCAGGCATTATGGAGCTGCCACTGAGATGTTTAAAGACTTATACCTGAATGATTTGTCGGATGCAGAATCAGGTCTTGTTTTTTGACTTCCATGTGGAAGGCATAGAATATAATTGTGGTTAAAATGTCACAGATAGAAATCAAGAATGATTTGTATTAATGTAACTCGTTCACCTAACCAAATGCAAATTGCAGTTTGGAAGGGTGGTGGGTTGGGAGTGTGTGGTGGCTATCAAAAGCTAAATCCGGGCTCAGAAGATGAGACTAAATAGAATCTGCATGTCGTGTGTTTGACATGAGCTGAATTAGCACTGACACTGAATCACTGAAGCGACATCCCATGGGCTTAGAAATGGTGCCGGCTTTAGACTCATCTCTGCTGAATTATTCATCACTTCTCCTTAAAAGCCATGGTACGCTTTACTTGTTAACTGATGAAATGAGAAGAACATTACTTCCCCCATAAATAACAGTGGGAAAATATTTTCACACTAGGATCAGTCTCAGATATATGTCCCCTCCTAGAATAACAATAAAAATTAAAATGTCAGTTGTAATTATGTTGCATTTAACACTCATTATATAAAATGAATTACACCAATGTTTACTAGTTACCTATTTAGTGTCTTCCTCTTCTTCCTTTTTCTTTACATTTACAATCAACTTGGTTATATCGTTGAAGACTTCTTATAATTAGGCATTTAAAATAAATATTCTTTACATTTTTATATAGTTGGGAGGACGTCTCAAAGTGCTTCACTGTAAAGTGGACTAACTATATTTTGCAGGCAAACGTGCACACATCAATGTCCCACAAATAGTCATGAAATGAATGACCAATTTTACCAAGATGAGTGTTGCCTAGGGCAGTGGGAGAACTCCCCACCCCACACTCCTCTTTTCAAACAGTACCACGGGATCTTTAATGTTCACCTGAACAGGCAGACAGGACCTTGGACAGCACTTCCAACAATGCAACACTGCCCAGCATTGAATTGGAGCATTAAGCATTTTACAGTTTAAAGTGAACGTTTGCAATTGCTGGACAACTAAAACAGTAGAAAGTGAGATTTGCTTTAAAGGGAGAGCTTTTTGATCTGAATACTTTGGATCGACTCGAATATACCAGAGTGACGACCTATGAAGATGGTTTAGGGCTCGAAGAGAATAATAACCAGAGATGGCAGTGCAGCTGAATAGGCATGCTTATTAATTGATTTGGGCTACAAAATGTAACGTCTATTGCTTAGCAAATTATCAAGGAAAGAGGGTGAGGGAATAGGATTTTGCTATTTAAACATTTCATGTATTAATATGTTATTTTAAAGTAGTCGTTGTGTTCCAAGAAGCATGATTGTGGTTCTTGTTCTCCACACCAATATGACAAAAAGGGACACTGATCTGTTCGGCTATTCTCCCTCCCTGGCAGCCAATGCATTTTCTCTTTTAGGAATTTTGCCTTAATTGCATCGAATGAAATGGCATGGCAATGGGCCATTTGACCCAACTACCTGTAGTCCGTGTCAGTGTCCTTCTATTTCCTTCCTTCTGATGCATGCATCAAGTTTACTCTTAAATACATTGATTCCTTTTTGTTTCAACCTCACAACTTCTGGTGGTGAGGTCCACAATTCCATCACCGTCTGTGTGAAGTTCCTCCTGAGTTGCTTTTCAGATCTGCTTGTGACTATTTTGTATTTATATCACCTCATTTTGGATTTGCCAACAAGTAGAAGGTATCAAATCCTTTCAGGATCTTAAACGTCTCTATCAGAGCCCCTCACAATTATCTTACCTCTAGGCAAATGGTTTCATTCCAATTGAGAGATTCGGCCAATTTAGAAGTCAACAACATATTGAAACATAATGGTCTCCAGATTGCTTACGTTTCCAGAGATTGGTCTAATTTAGATGCACACTGCACACATCCTGTAGGAAGTAAATGAACTGCAGGGTGCCATTTCAGCATTTTGTGGTTGAGAAACTGGCACAAGGAATCCTTAAATGAATTCATGTCACAAATCAGTGAAATTTCAATCCAAATCGCTTTTTATCTACTTTTTACAAAAAAATTGCCCCTTCACGTCAGGAGGACAATAAAGCACTGTACCATTCTATGTTTATCATATATGTTCCCTAGATGGGCCAGAGGTGACCATCTATTATAATAATAACTTTTGCATTAGATATAGTGCCTTATCATGTCTTCGAGACATCTCAAAGCACTTCACACAATATACTTTAAACTGTATATTTTATGGGCGAAACGGAGCAGGCATTTATGCACAGCAGTGTCCCGCAAACAGGTCATGGATTGAGTGACCAAATTATTATTATTATATGTTTAATTCGCCCCTTTCACTCCCAAAAACCGTTATCAATATTAATGCTATGAAGTAGCGTCTACATTGTTGGACCTGTGAATTGTGGTGTTTGGCTGCAGGTTACTGAGATAGTGGCTACTTTAAGATCTTTGGTTCAATATGATGTTGCAGGGGACGGGAAGGGGAGAGGCAGAGAATCTGCTAACATTAGATTCCGTTTGAAATGTATTGAATGGATCACGACATTGTGGTCCCATCGTGTACAATTAAGTTGAGCCAATTCATTATTTGTTCTTCAAGTCTGTTATACGTGGAGTCCTGTAGCTCAGTGGTTAGAGCACTCGCTTTGCAAGTGAGAGATCTGAGTTCAATCCCAGGCAGAGGGCGAAACCTTGGGCAAGTTTCCTTACTCCACACGCCTAATAATAATCCCTCCAAAACCCAAAACAATAATAAATTGGTAATTTTCAATCTACGACAGTTTGTGGGACATTGCTGTGCGCAATTGGCTGCCGCGTTCGCCCACAAATATACAGTCGATTCACTTTACAGTGTGTTCTGTGAAGCGCTTTGGGACATCCTCCCGATGTGAAAAGCGCTATATTAAATGCAAGGATTATTATTATTATTATTACACCAGGGGTTACACTGGCATCTTTAAAAGTTAGATTTTCAACCTCCCAAATTAATAATAATGATTCTTACATTTGGTACAGTGCCTTTCATATCATGAGGACGTCTCAAAGTGCTTCACAGGATTTAGTGCTGTTACTGTGTGTCTTGTGAATGTGGCAGCCAATTTGTGCACAACACTATCCCATGAACAGGTACGAAATGAATGACATTTTTATTTGGAGAATTTTTGGCCAGGACGCCGGAGGGAAATGGAACAATCATGAGAGACTCCCTTCTCTTTTCAAATAGTCATGAGATCTTTAACGCCCACCTGAACAGGCAGACATGGTTTAACATCTCATATGAAGGACGGCATCTTCAACAATGCAGCTCTCCCCCAGCACTACATTGGAGTGTCAATTTAGACTATCTGAGTTTGACTTGTTGAAATGGAGCTTGAACCCACAACCTTCTGACTGAAAGGCGAGAGTCCTACCACTGAGCCAGGCTGGCACAATAGCCTTTCTCGAGGCTCTGTGATAGTAACTGGGTAGTAAAGATATTAAGGTGTGTACTAAATCAGTAGGACATTGGGATTAAAAGATATGACAAAATCTAAAAAACTGGTAGAGTAGACTCGTTGGCTGAATGGCCTTCTCCTGTTTCTTATTTCCTATGTTCCAAAAATAAAATAACTCTCCACCCAGATGTACAATAAACATTTGAGTAATGCAAACTGACAATGAAATTATAGCCAAAGGAGCTATGAGTGTACTCTGGACTTACAATTTCTACAGATAATGACTATCATTTGTTTTTGTTTGTTAAATCTCCACATTAAAACAATAATACCCTTAATCCTGTCTGGCAGAGGAGGGATGGAAGAAAAGCAAACACGGGAGGACACCATTGCTTTAAGAAATGGACGTTGTTGCAATGCTATTTTGGTTGGATGATCTTCCCCCATGTGTTGTGTTTAAAACTGAACTGTACCATAAGCAAAATTGCTTAGTCATCAATGCCATTTTACTCTCGACAATAGCAGTCACTGTAAAATGCACTGTATGGTGCTTTGAGATGTCTTTGTGACACGAAAAGCATTATATCAAACCAGGATTATTAGTGTCTCACTGAAACTGAACTCTGTCATCTCCAGTTCTGTTTGATACTAGTTTTAAAATCTACTTTGAATTTTGTGGAGCTTTCCCACTCATCAACACCCAAGACATCTGCACATGCTGTTTTCTTGAATCCTAACACTTTTGGAAGTGTGGCAGTCTTGATGTGAACCAACTCGTTTTTTGGAAGGTTATATGTTGATCGCATGCAATTGTTTGAAGAGCGGCTTTGGTTCTCTCAATGATTTCATCTTCAGGTTTAAAGTGGAAATGTAGAGTTAGCAGAAGTAATCAAGAAAGATACATAATGCAGATCATTTAAAGATCATTTGTACAGCTGAGATGAAAGTGCTGAGTCTCCTGGGTCTCGTACAAGCTTCTCTTGTACTAATCGCCTGTTTGCTTAACTTTTGCCATCCTGACTAAATTCTTAATGAATAGACAGAGCATTATAGTCTTCAGCATACACAGTCCTGTCACCATCCTCAGCACAACCTTTAGCTCTGTTCAAAGCAATTGCTCTGCATTTGACACAAGTCAATGTATTGTTGAATGTTCAGCCTGACTCGGTTGTAGCTCTCTCGCCTTTGAGTCAGAAGGTTGTGGGTTCAAGCCCTAAGTTCGAGATATGAGGTCACATAGTCTAAGCTGACACTTCAATGCAGTATTGGGGTGGGTTTTGCATTGTTGGAGGTGCTGTTTTTCAGATGATACGTTAAACCCATCTGCCTTTTCAGGTGGACATTAAAGATCCCATGGCGCTATTTGAAAAGAGAAAGGAGTTTCCCTCCAGCATTCCAGCCAACAATCCCCCAGATAAAATTGTGCATTCACTTCATGGCTATCATTGGGGTGCTGTATTTGCCCATTAATATATAGTCACTACTTCGTAGTAAATCCTGTGAAGTGGTTTGGGACGTCTTCCCGACATAAACTTCACTACTAAATGCAAGGATTAGAGTATTATATTATTATTAACTGATGAAGTCATTAGAGGCACAAGAGGATAAAATGGAACCAAGTCCACTGAAGCCTCCTATCTCCATTACAGAAAAGTAAAGCAATGACCTAAGAATTCCCCCTCATAACCACCACAATTTCATTGATACTGTATATTTATCCATAGAGAAAATTGTTCAAATAAGCACTTGACAACTGAAGTGTTTCAAGCTGACCTGACTTTCTGTTACTGCAGCGTAAGGAAGGATGAATGAAGAACAAGGAATGTTCGATGATCTCTTGTAGCTTCATCTTGCTCATTCAATAAAAGAGGTTTAAGCTTCAGATGCAAAGCACCTTCCCAGCCTTCCATGTCAATCGTCTGACCTAGTCGTGCAAGCAGCTGCTTCAGTTTGCGTTTGTAACCTTGCCACTTCTGCTACATTTGAGATCTGTATGCTGCAACCCCCAGCCAAAAGAATAAGGATGTGTTTTCAAATGTTGCAGGGCATAATAATAATCCTCGCATTTGATATAGCGCCCTATCACGTCTTTGAGGCGTCTCAAAGCGCTTCACAGAATACACCGTAAAGTGTACTGATCCCATATAAAACTGAGTGGGGGAAGATCAGCTGACGGAAATAACAGCACTCGGGGTCAACGCTTGATTTCCTACCACATGATGATTGCATGGGGGGAACTGTAAAGAGCAAAGAGCAAGTCTGGGGCATGGACAACCCACAGGAAATCTGCATGGGTGCCAATCTGTTAGGAATTCCATGAACTTGGCGTGTGAACTCCATTCCATATGATCAGCCACTTCGGCTCCGGGATCCGCTAATAACGAACCTCTTTTTGGATTCTTCCCCCCCCCCACTTTCTCTCCTTTCTTCCCCCCCCGCGCCCCCCCCCCCCCCATCATCACGCCCCCGGCAATTTAAACCCCAACATGAATTTTGTGACCACGGTGAGGTAAAAAGAAAGTCAAATGATCTGCTTGGGAGAAAGGAGAACCAATCTGTTTGAAAGGACCTTGTGCATCTCATTTTCCGAAAGCATGTCTGTCATTTCAGCTATTAACTTTGATCACGCTGTATAATGTTTAATTAATGCAGTGTCTTCTCATCTGAAGGATCGTTATCCCTGTCTGCCTCGAAAGGTCTTTCAGGAGTTAAAGAAGGAAATCTTTGGTATTTTTCAATACCTTTTATATCCCAAAGGATATATAAAAGGTAAACTATAAACGGGTTCAGGAACAGAGAAAATTCTGAGATGTTTGACACCACCTCCACCCCTCCAAAAAAAACCTCTTTGAAATGGAGACAGTTCTTGTACTTGTGAGAAATGTAACAAGTGAATGATTGATTTATAATAGCAACTTTTCAAAGATTTTCTGGGATAAATTGCTCCATGGCAACCCTGTGCTACACCAAGGCTTTTCATTTGATGGTAGATGAATCTAATTCATCATCCTTTCAAACTTATTCTAAAAGTATGAATTGGCCATTTTCTAGAATATTTCCGTGTGTTGACAAATCATTGAGTTTGTTAATTTTGTCCTCTCAACGAAGCGACCACTTTTCAGAAAGGTGTTTGCAGTGTTTATTCAGCCATTTAATTTCCATTCCTGGTTTTGAATACATCCCCTACTCCATTTGTAGATGGGCAGTGAGCTCCTCCCAGACCCTGTAACTAGCAACTGGTCTTCAGAAATGAATGACAGAGGTCAAGCCTCTCTCTGTCTTTTTCCCACCCGACCCTTCCCCACCGCACATTCTCTCCTCCCTGATGTTGAAAATACATTGTGCAGGGAATCTGTGCAGTTAACTCTGAAGTCTTTCACTGATGCATGCTGCTTCCAATATGACACACTTGATCAGTTACTTGTAAATGTTTTGCCCCTCTCATTTTTACCGTCTCATTTTTACCCAGTTTCACTCCAACTCACCTTGTTTGCAACTTTGATCAATAGCAACTTGTTTTCTGAAAGGAATTTGTCATCATATAACAGGGAGGTTAAATACTGTGTGGGGCTGTGTTTGTTTCCTTGGAGGGAGAAGGGGCAGAGGGTTGAATTGGTTTGTTGGAACAATTTTCTTCTCAAGAGGAGCAATGTATATTTTGACAAAATTTTAATTCAAGAAATGACTTGCAAATACCTTGAAAATTCTTTTTTTTTAAAAAAGTGAAATTGTTGATTTGTGAAATGGTTGTTTTTCTGACTGGAGGGAGGTGTGGTATCCCCCAGGGGTCGCTATTAGGATCACTGCTCTTTTTGATCTAGGAAAATGACCTGAACTTGGGTATAAGGAGTACAATTTCCAAGTTTGCAGGTGATACAAAGCTAGCAAAAGTAGTAAACGGTGAGGAGGATAGTAGCAGACTGCAAATGGACAAAGACAGACTGGTAAAATGGGCAGACACGTGGTAGATGAAGTTTACTGTGGAGAAATGCAATGTGATGCAGTTTGGGAGGAAGAATGAGGAGAAGAATATAAACTAGATGGTACTATGAGATTTGAATGGAGACGACCAATACAGTGGTGTAATAATCCAAGGTTTATTAAGTAATACAAATAGCTTAACTTATTCTTAAAACTGAGACCATAGAAACAGGAGAATTAATATCGATTCCACTGGGAAGTGCTCTGACCCTCTACGACAATTCCAACTATTTCAAAGTTACATCTTTTATATGTTTCTAACTCCACCTCCCCTTGTCACAGAGATAGCCCCCACCCTTCACAGGCTTTGAGCAGACTCTTTTCGTATGGGAAAATAACTGATAAGGAGAAAGAGATATGGACAGCTAATTGGGAGGATTCCTTTCCTGTTTCTTAGTCTTGAGCTAATCAGATTTCCAGGTGTGCAATTCTGAGTCTCCTTGTTTTCACATCTTTGCTCAAGGATATGATTACTCAATTTCTAGATGGGAGGATAACATAGGACCCACCCAGGCACCAAGCGAGAGAAAGTTATCAGAACTTGACCTCAGCAAGGGTCAAGACAATATATCCTTACCTTTGCTAACACTAACTGCTACATGTACCATCTCAGGGGCCCTAAGTTCATAATTTAAAAACATACACCCTTGTCTTTGTCCTAATAGCTAAGAAACGCTGTACTAAACAGATTATAAGTGTTTGGTTATATTTTAAAAGTATACTAATTAAAAATCTTAAAAACGGTAAGCATCACAAATATAATCTTACAGTCCCCACCTTGAAAGTGAGAAAATAAGATTTACGATCTCTCATTTATCTATGATTTATTAAGTTAGTGAACTGTAAATGGTCCGATTGCAACTGGGTAGCCCTTAATAGGAAGTGCAAATAACATAAAGACACAATCATTGTAAATAAAATTATAGCTTGGGCAATCACAAAGGCATAAGACAAGAGTAATAAAGTTCAGTGCAATGAATGAATCAGATTGACACAGCGGCTGTGATTAGGAATCGACTTGTTAACTTGGTAAGATTCATGTTGATTGCAGAATATCTATTTTCTCAAGATCGGTTAGACTCGGCTTCCTTGTTCCCAAATTCAGACCTTTTTGGTCACGTACGCCAAGTCTGCAGAAATGTGCTGACTTTACCAATGTCTTTTTGAGTCCATAGAATCAGTTCTATTTCAGCAAAACAAATCCACGATTCTTTACGATTTTCTTTGGTCAACTGAAGACAGAATTCTGGGAGTGCTAACTGTCCAGTCCCCTCCTGTAGTGGGTCAAGCTGACAGCACAAGCCCACCATCACCATCAGAATCTTCACGATTCTCTTTTATCTCAGCCACCGCATCAGTGCCTTCAACTAATTTTAGCATATATAATTACGGCACATCATTAGCAATAATATCATGATTAACATAAACAGTATGGCCACAGAAACTTTTTATATTATTTCAGTGGATGTTCGCTCTATCCTTGCCCGCAGGCTTTGAGCATTCTAAAATACTGGAACAGACAAAGTAAATGTTACATAAAATAAATCAGAATACTGACATTCCTAATACTATCACGTTTCCTTCTTGAACTGTCACAGTGTTTATTCTACCTATCGACCCTGTCACCTCGCGCTCTTACCACACCCGACGCCTACAAAACACGTGCGGTTGACAACCCTGTCCTCTGTGCAGGTATTGGCCGCTGTTGCGAATTAGACAATTGACTGCGTTGTAGTTGTCCACTTGTCTAACCCCTAGACGGTCGAACTCAAATTGAATGCGAAGACCGGCTTTGTAGGTGGGGCGAAAAGTATAAGTCGTCCCAGAATAGAAGGCATGGGGTGTAACAAGCCATTCTTATTAGTATCTGCAGGAACTAAATCACAAGGTGAAATCTCCCGTTCTTTAAACACTTTAGTTGGCTAATCTGATCGCAGTAGCTATTTGCGCTATTGTTTCAAAATGCTTGCTCTGATAGCTTTACCAGGGATTCAACTGTAGCTTGGACAGGATCATTAGCAGCAAAAACAGTTTTACTTTATGTGGAAACTAGAGAGTTAATTCTCCGTGAGCAGCCTGTATAGTGTCTTTTGGTTTACAAAAACCAGACTGCTAGCAGTCAGTGAATTTAAACTGCTCATAATCAGTGGCTGCAGTCAGTGATTTTTAAAGTTGCTGTCTAAGTTTCTTTCTCTTGCTGTTTTTTTCCTCAATTAACCCATCCTACTGTCTCGCCCACCTTCTGTTAATCTCTTTATTTGAGAGAAGAGCATTTTGACCTTTTCTGACTCCTCACAAGTAGACTGAACTGTTTGAGTGCCTTTAGATTAGCGAATGAGTCATCTCCCCGTTCTGGTTGGAGGCATATTGGTGGAACACTGTGAAACACTAGGATCTATACGTTGCTCAATCAGTTGCTCAATCAGTCGCCTCATTGCTTTTAACTCCCTCCGTAATCTTTCAAATTCCGAAGTGTCCATTTGTCCCAACCTTTTTTCCAAATTTGATTCTTTTGCAGAATAAATTTGTCCTGTTTTGTCTTTTAAATCTTGCAGAACCTTATTCTTCTGCACTTTTTCAGTTTTTTTCTCTACCAAGGCTGCTACTTTATGCCCTTTTAATTTTTTGTCTGCCTCTCCCTGTCTAGCTTCCCATTTTTGCTGGTGATGTGATCCTTTGAACATTGAACAGAGTCTCCAATCTCTCAATTTTCTGTCTTAACCAGTGAATTTTATTATTGGTTCCCAAGTTGTTGTTATTTGGAGTTTGTCTAGAGGGTAGACCCTCTCATCTCCATGATCTACATTGCCACTTATGGTGCCCTGGTTTATCGCAGTTGTAACAATTGCCCCGACTCCTGCTGGAGGCTGCAAAATTTCTTTGCATACGCCCCCTGTTTGGAGGTTCCTCTGGTCTCTTTGACCGACAATCATAGGCATAATGCCCAGGTTTCTCGCAATTGTAACACCTTCCTGGCCTTTCCCTTGAACCATGTCCTTGTCACGTTCTCAGAGGGGTCCTTCCACTGCTGCTACAGGCCGCAGAGTGCAAGAGGGCGAGGGGGTACGATTATGAGAGGTCAAATCCCAAACCTGTTCTACCGCTTCTAAAATGTTGTCCCATGGTAGAGTATTATTTGCCACAGCAGCAGATGCCATCTTTAGTTTGGGGTTTAGCTGTTCTAAAAACATGGTTTAGAGAGCCGGGTCCTCCATTGTTGGAGGAGGACTATTAGGGATGAACATTTGGGGCTGAAGAGGGACAGCTTGGTTTGTTAACCTGTGCTGCTGCTTGCTGTGCTGCTAGAATCACTGCTTGCTGCGCTTGTCTGATCTGCTCCTGTTGCAGCACAACAGCACTTCCCACATCCAACTCTGCTTGCAATCCCGAGCAACAAACACTAAATAATCACGCTGCAAAAGCCCGAAGGTGTTCATGGGAATCCTGTATCATTCAGTATAATTTAAAAGGGTTTGATGATCCATCCCCAGGACCTGAAGAATAGCCCTCTCTGCCACCGTTCCTCTGTAGTTGGAGGCCACGCCAGTAACGCTTGTCTCACTGATGAATCCCATGTAGAAACCAAAACCTGACCAATATCAGCGTCTTCCAATTCTGGATGCTGTAAACCCGAAATTGATCATCCGCTGCATGCACCCTTCACAGGCTTTGAGCAGGCTCTTTTTGCATGGGAAAATAACTGATAAGGAGAAAGAGATATGCACAGCTAATTGGGAGGATTCCCGTTTCTTAGTATTGAGCTAATCAGATTTACAGGAGGGCGCTTCTCTCTCTGAGTCTTCTTGTTTTCACATCTGTGCTCAAGGACATGATTACTCAATTCTTAGATGGGAGAATGACATAGGACCCAGGCACCGAGCGAGGGAAAGTTATCAAAACCTGACCTCAGCAAGGGTCAAGCCAATATATCCTTACCTTTGCTAACGCTAACTGCCACATGTACCCTCTCAGGGGCCCCAAGTTAGTTATTTAAAAACACACACCTTTGTCTATGCCCTAATAGCTAAGGACCGCTGTACTAAACAAATTGTAAGTGTACATTTTAAAAGTATACTGATTAAAAATCTTAAAAACAGTAAGTTTCACAAATATGATCTTAAAGGGGGTGAAGGAACAGAGAGACTTGGGGGTTCATATAAGTAAATCTTTGAAGGTGGCAGGACAGGACGATAATGCTATTTAAAAAAAAATCATTCAGGATACCAGGCTTTATAAATAGGGGCATAGAATACAAAAGGCAGGAAGTTATGATGAACCTTTACAAAACATTGGTTAGGCCTCAGCTCGAGTACTGTGTTCAGTTCTGGGCCCCACACTTTAGGAAGGATGTCAAGGCATTGGAGAAGGTGCAAAGGAGATTTACCAGGATGGTACCAGAATGAGGGAATTCAGTTTATGAGGAGAGGCGAAAGAAGCTAGGATTATTCTCTTTTGAGCAGAGGAGGTTAAGAGGAGACTTAATAGAAGTTTTCAAAATTATGAGGGGATCCGATAGGGTGAACAGGAAGAAATTGTTTCCACTGGCGGGTGGGTCGGTAACCCGAGGGCACCAATTTAAAATAGTCGTTAAAAGAAACAGAGGGGAGGTGAGGAGAATTTGTTTCACACAGCGAGTTGTTCAGATCTGGAATGCATTGCCTGAAAGGGTGGTGGAAGCTGATTCGATAACAACTTTTAAGAGAGAAGTAGATAATTATTTGGAGAGGAGAAGTTTGCAGGGCTATGGGGAGAGAGCAGGGAGTGGGATTGAATTGGATAGCTCTTTTCAAAGAGCCGGCACAGACAAGATGGGCCAAATGGCCTCCTTTTGTATGATTCTGTGATTTGGAACAGGATGACAGTGGGCAGAATGAGAATTGCAATGGATTAAAACTATGGTCATTGATTAAACAAGCATAACTTCATCAGAAAATTGCTGAGCACAATTCTCTCCTTTTTTGCTCTGTGAAAAGTGTGCCTGCCTTATTTGCAAAGTAGTAAAAGTTTACATAATCGACTATCTCTATGAGAGATCAAAGACAGGCACCACCAGCTTTTGCTATGTGTCCATTATGGGTTTGGACAAAATAAATTCTGCATGAACGACCCTCTGGTGGAGTATAAATCAAATGGCACTGTTAATACCATTAATTCTTAACTTTGGTAAAGCGTCTTTCACGTCAGGAGGACGACTCTGAGCACTTCGCAGGATTTACTCTGTAAAACGTAGTGACTGTATTTTGTAGGTGAAGGTGGCAGCCAACTAGCACTCAGCAATGTCCCACCAACAGCCTTGAAGTGAATGGCAGTTTTATCCAGTGGATTGTTGGCCAGGATATTAAATTAGAAGAAACTTCCTTCGTTAATGAGAAACAGATTTCTCCAAACTAACATTGGTTTGGTCATTTCTTTTGAGTTAAATTTGAATTTTCTTTGTTTTTATTTCATCATTTGGCTCCCCATTTCAATTCTCTCTCCAAACCTCCCGATTCTCTGCCTGTATCCTTTGACGTCCCTTGATGTAATAGGGAAATGAACAGCCAAATTTTGAGTATTTACTGTACTTTTCAGTCGATCAATTCCATAAAATACATTTATTGAACTTTACAATTATCCTACATTGTATTTATGCCAGTGAACACATATTTGCAAAGATATTCCACAGCGACATGGATTTATTCTATTTATGTAGATTTTAGAACTCCAGAATTCGATAATCTCTTATACACAGCCTTAATTTTTAAGCATTTTTTTCTTTTGAGATCTTTTAAGAACTATCAGAACTGCTTTAAGATAATTTGCACAGTTTGTATGCTCTAAAATGCTACACGAACAGAGTAAATCTAGATCCAGGTGGAATTGCTCCCCAGTTTAATTTTTTAAACCACTTGGATATATTTTCATTTCAACACCCACACTAATTATCTCGCGTTCTGCACAAATCTAATTTTGTTTTGTGTTTTTGTTTTTCTGTCTCTCGTCAGCCCAGTGGATAATTGTGTAATTATTTTTAATGTCTAATGATCAATTGGGAAGAAAACCCTGGTAATTAACTTATTTTAGGATGTGTGTTCCCAAAGAATCCAATTATAAAGCAGTTCGTAACCCATTGCACATTGTGAAGTCCTGACCTCATATTCTCAAAGCTCCTCTGGATACTGTATGTTTAGGATATAAAGGACCGAAAAATGTAAAGTAATTATTGGCAGTTATAATTATGTCATTGAATATCATTTTTTTTAGTCACAAGGGAGCGCTGTATGGTTGGAGGTGTGTCATCTTTCAGATGAGCCGTTAAACTGAGGTCCTGTTTGCATGGACGTTAAACACTGTCAAAAATAGAACAGCGTTTCTCCTGGCCATCACTCTCACAAATAAAAAAAAATGGTCATTCACTTCATGACTGTTTGTAGGACATTGCTGAGTAAAAAATATGATCTCCTACAAATAGCTACTGCACTTTACAAAGACTTGTCTGAAATGCTTTGATGTGTTTATATTTAATTACAACGATTATCATCTATACTCACACAAATAGCTCTTCCGTGGGTAAGTATGAAACACTTATTCACCTTTCAGATCTTCACAACTCTTGCATGTTTTTGATGCTCACAAGTTACTTAGACTTTACTTATTCCTGCTATACAAAGAACACTCTTACCATCGAGTGTTGAGATTTGTTTGAGTAGAAATCCAAAATAGATTTTTTATCTTGAACCAGACTCGAGTTTCAGTTTTCAAATCGAAATGATTCTGACTGAGGGCTACAAAATCTGAATGCACGAGAGCAATGTTCACTCTCTTACCATCAGTTGCCTGTTTACAGATCTTGAAACACACCAGCCTCTGTGTCAAAATGAAGTTAGTTGTGTGCAGAGCATTTTTGACTTGTATCTCTTTTCAAACAAATAACATATTTGATTTTAAAAATGTGCAGTGTGTGTGTATGTGTTTGGGTCGGCGGTGGGGGGGAGCCAGAAAAAAAAACTAAAACAAAACCAGATCAGAATCCATCCACAGTAACCTGGATACAAATTGAAAAATGCTAATCGCCATTATTGTGCTGTGGATCTGAATTGCTTCAAGGCTCAGACACACAATGAGCTTCGTTATTCTCTTTGAATTTGGGAATCAATCCTTGCCTAACAAAGGACCTGTGGAACCATTTTTCTGATCATTTATTGTTAAATCGAACGTTCCCGTGTGTTTCAGAATGGATGATCGAAAACTGTCTTGTGTTAAATAAGGAGCGCATCTCTATTCAACAATTGTAAAAGAAGCGCCTGACTTTGTAAACCTCTACATGTGCAGAAGTATTATCTTTATTGATATTAAGGTATGATGAATAGTTCTGAATTTTTTCCCTCATGAGATATATTGAGTGGTACAGGACTTGTACATATTTATTTGTACAAGTTTAATTTGAAGGTGAATCATGGGCTACGAGTGACCAGTTGGTTACAGTCTTGTTTTTTACCTCATGAGTCCAGACCTAGGTTGAAAATCTTCTCCCTCTTCTGCCTCGAAAGATTTGCCATAGAAATATTTTCAAAACAATGTGAACCCTGTGTTTGATCATTATACATCTGGCTTGGGAATACATGATTCTGGTCCTCGGTTACAAAAGTAACCATTCGCATGCAAACATTTGAAATGTTGATGAACATAAGAATACCAGTTTATCTTTGAAATGTAAATTATCAATGTTCAGTAAGGACCAAGGTTTATGAGGATGTTGCGAAGTACCATTTGTTGTCTATTTCTCTCCTAATTAAATCGAAATGCTACAGCACCATAGAAGTAATCAAATTTTATTCTACTATAGAAAGTTGCTTAAAATAGATCTGCCAGACTGTCAAAGAGATCTCCACAAACATGGACTATTAGGTGAACATTTGGTTAATTTGAGGCTTCGTAGAGGACACATGACCCTTCATATAAGATGATAAAATGCAAGACTTGCATTCCTGAACTCAGTTTCTATTTAACCCCTGTAGAGATTGCATTCTGTCCTGGTCAGGAAAACCTGATCTGAACCGAATGCAATTGTAGAATTCTTCCCAGGCTTTGCAATCTGACTTGCCTGGATTGGTTTGTGTGGTGGGATGTATTAAATTACTTCCTGACATACACACTTAGCTTTGATTCCTAGCTGACATCAGCAGGAGATGAGTCAGTCACTTACATTTGCCTGGTGGGAGATGGTCTGTTTCAGCCGCAGAGGTCAAGCACCATGAGGTTTTACTTAAGAATCTGATTTGGAGAGTATAATTCCACAGTTTTATAATTGAACAGGTAAATGCATGACATGGTTGCAGATCTGAGAGGATTGACAGCAGGAAATCTGCTTCAGTTTTTCGGTTGTGAATGTGTTGAACCTTTGTTGGTTACCCCACTGCTGGTAAACATTACACACTGGCAATTTCTGTGCATCTGAACATCCTTTGTGCCTTTACTGATAGATATGTCAGAAGTAATGGTATTAAATGGGATGGAGAGAAAGTGAAGAAATATGTGGGGAGAAATGCTAGCTGGGTCTAAATCAACACTTGTTGATGGGTGGACAAGGTCAAAGCCATTATGCTGGACTCCTTTAAGAAATGCTCGATGTTGTACCGGGAGATGGCAGGCTGGGATATCTGAGGGATGAAGGCAGTAAGCCACCACAGTGTTTCTCACAGCATCTGTTTCTGTTAAAAGGAGCTCTCTCCTAACTAAGGAACAAGTTACCATTTTGGCATTCGGTACTCCTAGTATTTTGTTCTTCTCCATTGATGGATTGGAACAGAATACATCCCAAGTGTTTGGGTATTTTGTCACATACAGTATTTGTTGTCGCTCCATAGTTTCTATTTTTTTCATATTATAAAACTGCTAAAAGTAATGCATCCTACTGCTGGAATAAAACAATTAAACATTCGGCGACTTCTGCAATTAAAAGGACTTTGGGTTGCTTTTGTTATGTCCTTGCAAATGCAACCTTTCATTTCCTTGCATTTGCAAGGATACAATTCCTTAAACTAATTTATCTGTGCTTTGGCACAAGCTGCTTCTCATTGTTGAAAGAAATTGACAGCTTTATTTTCAAATTGAACTGAATTAATAGCTATTGTCATTTTATATAATAATAAAATAATAATAATAATCCTTACATTTGATATAGCATCACAACAACAACAACAAGATTCCGTTTATAGAGCGCCTTTCACGTTGGGAGGATGTCCCAAGGCGCTGGACAGTTGGGAAAGTCACGTCTTTTGTTTGCATGCCATGTTATATTTTGATATAACATTGCATGCAAATATATCTTTGTTGATTATTGTACATTGTGGATGGTAATATAAGCAATTGTTTACAAAACTCTGAGCATGACATAATGTAGTTATAATCATAATGATCCTTGCATCTGATATATAGTGTCTTTGAGACGTCTCAAAGCACTTCACAGGATATACTATAAAATGTCGTGGCTATGTATTTTGTGGGTGAAACCCGGCAGCTAATTGTGCACAGTAGTGTCTCACAAACCGTCGTGGATTGAGTGACCAAATTATTATTGTTATTTTTTTAAGGGATTATTACCCCGGAAAGTGATCTGCCATTCGACTAGCAAGCGGGTTCCTACTTACTGCTAGGTAAACAGAGGCGTGTGTGTGGAGTAAGGAAATTTGCCTTTGGTTTCGCCCGCAACTCTGATTTATATGTGTGATCACAGAAAATTTAGTGCAGTTCGAGAGGGAATGACCTGTTTAAAGCAGGAATTAACTTCTCATAAATAAACCACTGAAGGAAGATAATGCAGCAGAAAAAAAACCTTGCAGCCATTGACACTACTGAGCTGAGGTACCTTTTTGTCATGACTAGAATTACTTAGAATGATATAGCATGGAAGTGGGCCATTTGGCCTAACTAGTCCTTGCTGGTGTTTATACTCCACAAGAGCCTCCATTTTTTCCTATTCCCCTTCTCCTCTACCCTTTTATTCCCTTCCACATCATGTATGCTTTCAAATTTCCTCTCAAACACATTGATGCTTTTTGCTTCCGGCTGTGAGTTCTACATTTTTATCACTGTCTGTGTGAAGAAGCTCCTCCTCAACTCCTTATAATGCAAATGTTTAATGAGCCAGGAGGGACGTTTGTGTCCGCAAAGAGAGAAGGATGCAACCTGAGGAGATGACCTGCATGGATTTGAGGAGATGACTTGGATTCCTATCCCAACCTCAAATTGTGCTCAGACCATGAAGGACAGGAGAACGCTAGTGTTTGGTAGAATGGGCGATGCCAGTGACTGTGGATTCTTGTTCTTAAACAGAGAAGCCTTAGAGCCAGGTTTTTATGTAAATGTTTTTTCCTGCATAATGGCTTATTGTCATGAATTAAAGATGGTAGGATGTAGATCGCAGAATGTCATTATCACTACAGGCTTTGTCTTGGAATTAGAAAAACCTCAAGGAACTTTCTAAATGGCAAACTGCACAGATTGGTTTTGTTCCACAGCGAGAGCGAGTGCAGGCTATTGGTTGTAAAAAGGAAATGAGTAGAACAAAAAGCAGAGGTTACTGATGGAGTGCTGAAGGGGGATTTCATCAGCAAAACTAATTATTACACTTTAATCACTTTAATTAAAAAGCACCAAATGAAGTCTTGTGTTTCCATTCTCTGCGTCTTTGTCAGCATTATTCGATAATATTCAATATTTACAGATTTTGCAGATGACAATTTTTGGTTGAGTCAAACTATAGCCAAAAGCAAGCTTTGGTATACTTGAGCTTGGAGTTTATTTCTGTGTGTGGCCAGAACAAAATCCTAGCAGTGAGCTTCACACTGTTATTGAAGAAGAGGAGTTTAGAAGCTTTTGATCAGTTCAGATCTGGCTTGGATTTAACAGTAGAAATATATATTGTACAACCTGCAAAAATGATCCACTCTACATTTCTACTCTGGAATACATCCTAAAATTTCAGTGGGCCAGCATAGTGTATTCCCTTTAGCTGTGGGACCCTGTTTTTTTTAATCCAGCTACGCAAAAGGTATTCCCTCTCCTGGCTGAAAGGATCTCAACAATGGGGTAGAAATGTCACCTGGATCTAAATTTACTCTCATACTAAGTTGACACTCCACTGCAATGCCGGGGGGTATTGCATTGTCAGAGGTGCGGTCCTTTGGATGAGATGCTAAACCGAGGTCCCGCCTGTTCAGGTGGCTGCAGATCCCAGGGCACTATTCAAAAAGAGAAGGGAGTTTCTCCCAGTGTCCTTGCCAGCAATCTTCCGCCCCCCCACCAGCCTCCGACCTGCTCCATGTACTCCCTCCCCCCCACCCCGGTCCTCCCCACCATCGTTGGTCGGGCCTTCAGCCTCTCTGCCCCCACCCTCTGGAACTCCATCCCATATTTCGTTCACCTCACTCCCTCCCTTGCTTCCTTCAAGGCACACCTCAAGACTCTCCTCTTCGACCATGCCTTCATCATCCTCCTACCCTCTCTGGCCTCCACCCTTCCTGATACCAACCCCCCACCCCCACACCTGGCACAGGTCCTAATTCCTGACTGTTCAGCGCCTTAGGACATCCTCCCGACATGAAAGGCACTTTACAAATTAATTTTGTATTGCATTTTAACAAACAATCCCACAGATAAAATTGGTCATTTACTTCATCGCTGGCTGTGGGTAATTCCTGTGTATAAGTTAACTGCTGCTTTTGTCTTAAAGTACACAGAGTCTACATTTTCCAGTAATTCTTGTGAAATGCTTTCAGATGTTTCTATCAGCATTCAATACATCAAGTACGAGTTTTATCTTTCTGTCTCTCTATCTCTGTCGTGCTCTCTGTCTCTCCCTCTGTCTCGCTCTATCTCTTTATCTCACTCTATCTCTCTCCATCTTTCCATTTCTCTCCAACTTTCCATCTCTCTATCTTTTATTAATAAATTAAATGGGTCTGGTGAAGTATACAGTTACCCAGCAACTGAGGAACTTTGACAACTTCATTGAGTGTGAATACCAAAGATACAGTATGAATTAGGTCTGAGATTTGCGATCTTGAAGCATTGTTCACTGAATAGTAGCTGCCAAGAATCTGGTTTTGTGAGGAAACCAATTTGTATTCTACAGTGTAAAAGTAGGTTCTTTCTGTGCTCAAAAAGTATCCTTTATAATTTATTTGGTGGTTGGATGGCTCAAAGACTTTCATTGGATCTTTTTAATGTTATTAAAGAGCAACTTGTGAGATCATTTCTTCAATAACTAATGCTGGTTAGCAGAGCCATGCCAATGTGCCTGGTTGTGTGGTCACAGTGCTCTTTGAGCTGTATTAGCAGTTCATGGGGTGCAGGAAACCTAACCTTTTTTTGCTCCCAATCGCTTGACTGCTGCCAAGGTTGACACATTGTGAGCGAAGCTAGCCAGTAGCCTGATCTAATTCACTTCAAACCGAGTTAATTTCATCAACACTAAATCTGCTCTCTGCTGAAAATTGCTTTCTTCAATTTCCTTGGCAGGCGGGGATGGAAGTATTGGCAGCTGGGGGATTGGGGTGGGTGGGAGGGGACAAATGGAAAGGGGGAAATTAACCTTAATAAACCAATTCAGCAGGAGCATGACTCGGGATGGCTGATGTTAGCCTTGTTCTGACTGGTGGCTGAGTTATATGTCATCCCTTCGAAGCCAGCAATAAGATCAAGCTGGATTCAGCTTTGGGCGATCCAGTTAACGATCCAGTTGCGATCCAGATAAGACGCCATTTCAATGCAAAGATTAATATTATGTTAGATTATCATTTTTTCTATATCATACAGCATACTCAGTTTCGCCCACAAAATATAGTCATATTCTGTGAAGCGCTTTGAGAAGTCTCGAAGACATGATAAGGCATTATATCAAATGCAAAGATTGTTGTTATTATTTAACATTTTGAATGAAATGGACCAGCTTGTTACTGGACAATAGTTGCATTTTTCTGAGGATCTGCTGCCGAGCAGGGCAGCTTAATAAGTCCTATTTGCATCACTATCATTATCATTAAACTTTTCTGTGACTGTCATGGGAGACATGAAGCTTGTTCATCCCAGTCGACAGAACCAAAACTGGAATACAGCTGGACATAAAATTGTAGTGGTATATCAACAGCAGTGATTTCAAGGCTGTGGCTTAATTTCATTTTTCGCACAATAGTTGTAAATTGGCTCAAAATTCTTCTTATGGTTTATGGGATCACCCGAAATTCCCCGTAAGATTACATGAAGGAAAATAGATGACTATCAGCGAGATGCAACTCAGTAATTGAATTGAAGGGTTATACAGTTGTGTCATAATCTCCAGGAGCAAACCCTGAGATCCAATTACTACCTGGCTCTGCTGGCCTTATCTCATGATTTACTATATTTGGCTGTATTCATGGAATTTTTTGCTGGCAAGGATGCTGCATCCTCTCGTTTCTGTGACTTGATTTAAAACCTTGCAAATGTTTTTTTTTCTCATTGTACACATATAATTTTGCCACTTTTTTATGTCAAATAACAAAAGGAAAGGTTTTATTTATTAAGGAGTGGGAGGGATTAAGAGTTCACATTGATTCTGTTGAGTAACTTTGGAAAAAAGGGACCTGGTTTCTGAATCACTCAGACATTCTGTTGCCAAGTACATCACCTTGGAGCCAGTTCTCCTTACCTGCACCTTAGATCCCCTCCCTTCCTCAGGATGTGCTGGGTCTGTAGGATAAACCCATTGCTCTCTACCACCCACCGTTATATTGAAAGGACAATTACCTGCATATATTCAGTTATAAATTGAATCTGCTCTTTTGTTGTTTCAAACCACCAGTCTTTCCTAAAGAAATTGTTCACACACATATCAACAGTTTCGCATTTTTACAAAGTGTTGCACCTTCCCCTCACTCAAGGAAGCACTATGTGTTGTAAATGAGCGTGTGAAGAGGAGACATTTTGCACAGCTAATTATGCATGGTAGTAATGTTGGCGGTGAACTGTTGAAGGTTCTAATACTTTAAGGTGAACAGACTTTGCCCAACATGTCTCTGCTCTCCAGTCTCTTTGTAATGCAGTATCGCTACAGATCTGCCATGTGCTCCTGTTTTGCTTTCTATGATATATGCATCACAAACCAGAGCTTTTCAGTCTAGGAGGTGGTTAATTTAGCTGCCTTCACTTAATGAAACCCATGAGGGTTAATGGATGGCGATAATATGTATTGTTGTGGAGAAGCTTTGACCTACGTAGGTGATATCTGCAGTTCGGATTAAGTAGAAAAAGAGTGTTTCAGCTTCTCTTTCCTCAAAATGCAAAACTAAGATATGTTTAAAATCACTGCCCAAACTGCCCTCACCTCTTTTATCAGCTGAGATCAGTTAACTCAGCACAGATGAGGATTTAAACCTGAGACTCGCTCGATCTTGGCTGCTGGGGCCTTTATCCACCAAGTAGGATTGACACCTTCCTGATGCAAAACAAATGTTTAGGGTATCTGAGCTGAACAAGCAGCGGGAAGCTAACTGGATTTTTCTATCAATGACAAGCCATGTGGTTTAGCTGGTTCAACTCCAGTTGTACCCTAAAACATACTCTGGGGTTCCTGAGCTTTGGTTCCTGCGCTTAATGCTCTCCAGAGTTAGGTAGGCAGGGTGTATCCTTCCCAGGGAGAGACTGTGTATTCCATTTCAGACACACAGAAGTTTCCATGTGTAGGTGGTGTACATTTGTGGCACTTTCAGTCTGGTTTGGATACTCATAAGCATGGTGATGATAGTTTTCGTATGTGGTAGATACCTGGCTGACCCACAATAGGAAGATCAACCAGTTTAATTTAACGTTATTAAAAGAAATCAGAAGGGCAGATGAGTCGCACAGCAAAAAATTTATTAATATGAAATCTATACCAAGTAATCACCTTTGAAAGCAAACTGTCCTGCAAGCGCAGAGCATCTGATGGATCAGGCCAATTCTTCAGCCAGAGGGAGATTTTTGGTGGGATTTATATTATGTACGTAATGTACGGTTTTATCTCAAAGCCCCTAAGAAACATACCACTGATTGATCATGGAAAACATCATTAACCTACTGCTGGAGCCCATGAGAGTGAAGATGGCAACATCTCATTGCTTTTTCTGTCATAATTTTTAGGAGTCCAGTGACATTTTCAAATGAGACCAATAATGCTTCTTACAGAGACGGATGCAGTTAACATTCACAGTATGGACTGCTGCTGTGATCAGATGTGTTCATGTCACAATGTCCTCCAATAAATCCATTTATGTTGTGTGTTTTTTTGGTGGCAGAACAAAGGTTTAATCTGCAAATAATTCCTTTGTTGTTCAGCACCTTTTGAAATGAAAAAATGGTCAGTGTTTCACTGAGAAATAAAGGTACCTGATGATATTTCATTATCCCAGAACTCGCTTAGTTTATGCAGAGTTATTAGTGGGATTGGTATTCCCAGTGGCGGCTCTTGGGAGAGATAAACCACTGCTGGAACTGCTCATGTGTGTTGTAAATCTAGAATAATAGATACATGAAGCAAGTTAGAAATCCACCACCCAACCCTGCAATTGACAGCCACTGTAATCATGCAGAGCTGAGCTCCGGTGAATTATTGTTTTGTCCTTTCCTTGTCCTTCTTAAATTCAGTGTTATGTATTGTGTGATATGTAAAGTAACATTTGTGATGTGTGGTTCTGATTAACTCAAAAAAATCTCTTACAAGCCTTAGTGGTCAAAGAAAATGCAGGATTTACACTATTATATGACAGAAGATAATAATAATAAAGTATCCTTGCATTTGATACAGTGCCTTATCACTAATGTTGAAACATCTCAGAAGTGCTTCACATGATTTACATGTAATGATTGTATATTTGTATGCAAACATGGAAATTTCCACACAGCAATGACTCACAGCCATGAAGTGAATGCCCAGTTTTATTTGGGGGGACGATTGGCCAGGACACCAGAACATTTGTTCTCTCTTCAAAGAGTGCCCTGAAATCTTTAACAACAACAACAACTTGGATTTATATAGCGTCCTCCACGCCGGACGGCGTCTCAGAGCGCTTTACAGTAACGGATCCCGGGACCGAGCCAGGGGGAGGGGGAGGAAGGTGACCAAAGGCCCGGTTGAAAAGAAAGGTCTTCAGCAGATACCTGAAAATGGGAAGGGAGGGAGCGAGACGAAGGGAGTGAGGAAGGCAGTTCCAGAGCCTCGGGGCATAGTGGCTGAAGGCACCGCTGCCGAGGGTGGAGCGGAGGACTCCGGGGACGAGGAGGAGGCCAGATCCAGAGGAACAAAGGCAACGGGTACTGTTTTGAGGAGAGAGGAGGTCAGAGAGGTAGGGGGTTGCAGATGAGTGCAGGGACTTGAATACGAGGGCGAGGATTTTGAAATCGATCCTCTCTGGGATAGGCAGCCAGTGCAGGTCTGGCAAGGACTGGGGTGATCGGGGAGCGGAGTTTCCTGTGGGTGAGAATGCAGAGTTTTGAATGATTTGGATTTTATGGATGGTAGTGGATGGGTGACCGGCGAGGAGGGCGTTAGCTTGGACATTAGCTTGGATGGGCAGATGGGACCTCAGTTTAACATCTCATCTGAAGGAAGCCACCTCTGACAATGGAACACTCCTAACATTGCACTGGAGTGTCAGCCTAAACCATGTGAGCTCAAAGTCATGATGGGGTGTTTGAACGCACAACCTTCTGACTCAGAGGCAAGAGTGTTTCCAAATGTGCCAAACCATAATAAAGGTATTTTTCCAACTACATTACATTGCAGAAGGATGAGAGGGAAATGTTATCTTTTATATATAATTCCAGGAATAACACACTTTTGAAGAAATGGCAGTTATCTTTCAGGTGCAGTAATTGAACAGAATACTGTTATAGAAAGGGTCAGCGTGGCTCATTTGGAAGCGCTATCGCCTTTGAAGATTGTGGATTTCACCCTGTGGCCAGGGTTAAGAGCTGTACTGTATTAGGAAACTGCATTATGTAACGGGTTAGTCCTAACCAAGGAGTGCACTGTGCTGGCGCTTGGTGTGGGGAATGTTCCGTATCCAGGTGTAGCCATTCTTCAGGCTCAGTGAACATATTCTCTGCTGGTGTCTTTGACAACAGGAACTGCAATTGTGCATTTCAATTTAAAGCAAAGCTCACAGTCAGTAGCTTGGAACATGCTCTTACTGTTTGCTTTGGCCACCATTTTCTAGCCACTTAGAAACTGAGAACAATCTAGCAGGGCTTTCAACCTGTAATGGATTATTTAATGAAAGGGCAATTAGGTTTGAGTAAATGAGCTAAGGCACATACACGTGCATATATATGTGTTTATTTGGTATGAATGGTGTATTAATCTGCCTGTATGTAAAATGCTTTGGTCCGTAGGGAATTATTCTAATGAGATTAATTTGCTGAAAATTGGCTATCACTTTAATATGAAAATGAAGTAATTTTGTTTAATCAAATATACACACATTTTAGTACTGATTTGTGGCTTATAATAAATGAGAGTAATTCAGAACTGCAGTAGTATGATAACACTCGCAACGGTTTCCTTGGTAACTGTGCAAATAGCTTGGGCATGAGGGGCAACAATAGTTTTACAAGTCAGATCAGAAATGGTATTTTCAGTACAAAAGACAAGGGCTGGTGCACACAGAATTTCTCAACTCAGTGGAAATGCGTAAGCCATTTTGCCCACAAAATACAGTCAATCCACTTTACAGTATATTCTATGAACCACTTTGAGCCATCTCACCGACGTGATATGGTGCTATATCAAATGCAAGGATTAATATTATCATTGATACTACTAACTGGTGATTTACCTCCTGTGAGAAGGCCAGCAGAACCTTCATTTTAAATCGCTTTCGCAGGCAACAAATTGTTTTAAAATTTGTGGCGCAATTATGAAATTTAAAGCCAGTAACACACTTATTCACGAGCTAAACTGTGAATAATGGCCTGTGTAAAACAACCACCTTGAATTCTGTGAATGTACCTATAAAAATACTGTGCTTGTTGATTCTAGGTAAATGCGTTGTGTGGCTTTTTACTGACTTTTCCAACTTGGCATTCAGCTCCATTGAGCCTCTGCTCATTGTTTTATAGCTGAAGTAACAGTACTGTCCTAAATGGTTTACTGCAAATAAGATTAGCATTGTGGCTTTTACTGGCAGTGGATTGATTTATTTTAACTAAAACAAATGTGAATGTATGTGCTTTTCTGAAAAACAGCACATATTTTTAAACTTACACCAAAATTGAGAAAAAGGGTACTATTATTTTTTTTGAGGCCTCTGTTTCTACTGAGTAATGTTGGTACTGGAGATTGGAAACTTTCTTTTCTATTTGTCTCACTGAAGTGTGCATGAAGCATTCCTAGGATAAGAATGTCTACAACGCTGTCAGCTCCCGTTGTGAGGCTCCCACTGATGTGCCGAAACAATATAATTCCAATCCTTACATTTAATATAGTGCCTTTCACAAAGAAAATAAATTTCAAAATTAAGATTGAGGTTAAACATTATTAAAAAATGCGCTTGCTCCAAAATACTCCCACCCCTATGAGATCCTCCGAAATCTACTAATTCAAAATTTTCTGTGATCGAACACCAACTCTCCTCGTTGACTCTTTTTGAGTGCAGATACCAATTTAACTCATTGAATGTGTGGAAGTATGAAAAAATTCCCAGCCAATGCCAAATGGTCCATTGAAAAGCTTCCTGCCTCACTTTCCGGTTCCTGCTGATAACTTAAGTTACTGACCCATTACATCTAGATGTTTCTGTCAGTGTATGATGTATACAGTGCATGTGGTTTGCTTTAGTTCCTTTGCAATTGTACCTCACATTTATTTATTTCCAGACCCAGGCATTGAATCTTTTATTTTTAGAATTCCAGGTTTTACTCCCAGCACTTTCATCTGCTCCACTGAAAATGGTCAGTAGCAAATTAACTCGAGACTTTTTATAAATATAATAAATGGTATAGTTTTTGCATCAATACAATACAATTTGTATTTACTATAGCACCTTTCCAAACGCTCAAAGAGCTCAATAGTTAATCCAATATCCTTTTCGCAAATATGTTTAATCACTCATTGAACAACATTCATTGAGAAAGATCTTTTGATAACCAAACAATGTCCATCAATCATTGGCAATGGTATTCATTTGAATGGTCATTTGTATTGAGTGGCATTCCAATGATTTACAGGATATAAAAGTTACAATATTTAAGTTATAACTTTTATATCCTGTAAATCATTGGAATACTAAATTATTACTGAGTTATAATTTATTTTCTCCTCCCTCCCCCCAAACCCCCCCATCACAAATTTGTAACAAACCTTTAGCTATAAAACGTGGTGAAACCAAAATTATTTTGTCCCAGCAGATTTTGCATTTTGCAAGAAAAAAACTAATTATTTCCAGGAATGGGTGAGGAATAGACCATATTTTAGCTCTTAAAAGCATCTGTGTTGACAGGAGAGATACAGATGATGTTGCAGGTGATTGTCATCTGTGAATGGTGTATGAGCAGACGAGCATATGGATAAATGCAGTGGGATTTTCAATGGAAATGTTCCCATTATCTCACTAAAGCTGCCAAATGATTGCTGGTTGTCAGCTAATGACAACAATCTTCTTTCAGTCATCCTTTCTCTCCTCCACATTTCCCCTCCCCCCCATCCCAAAAAGAAGGCCAACTCCTTCTCTGGCGACTCTGCAAATGGAACAATTGGAACTATGGACACACTAGAGCTCAACTTAACATTGGGGATGAAATTTTGTGTGTGTATATGTATGTGTGAAGGAAGGAGGGAGGAAGTGGTGATCGTGGGAGTAAATAGTAGTGGGACAAATTTATAATTTCAAACTTCAACAAAACTCGTCTTGCTTTCTATTTTCCGAACTTTTATCAACCTTGCATTAATCACTCGCAGATTTGTGACTGATGCGGAATGTAATAATAATAATCCTTGCATTTGATATAGCGCTTTTCACATCTTCTCGACATCTCAAAGCGCTTCACAGAATAGACTGTAAAGTGAATTGACTGTATATTTGTGGGTGAAACGCGGCAGCCAATTGCGCACAGCAGTGTCCCACAAACAGTCGTGGATTGAAAATGACCGATTTATTATTGTTTTTTTTGGAGGGATTATTATTAGGTGTGTGGAGTAAGGAAACTTGCCCAAGGTTTCACCCTGCCTGGAATTGAACCCAGGTGTCTCGCTTGCAAGGCGAGTGCTCTAACCACTGAGCTACAGGACTCCACGTAGAAGTCTGTAGAAGTCTCTTCAGTCTTGCTTGGTCTGAGGGTTAGGAAGAACTTCACAAGATCGGTTTGGCCCAGTTGATCTCTCCCTTCCAGAATGTCCATCAGACAGTGTTCCACATCTGTGAGGTCGGATCATGATACGAGAGATTGTACATGGCCATGACAAGGAGTGAGTTTTCTGAACAAAGCGAGTGGCCTTCAGACTTCATGCTTTTCTACCTTCCTTGTTCTATATCACTGACTTTGCCGAGATGTTGCCATTAAAGCACCCGAGGTGTTTGACACATTAATTGGCCACACGTTCCTAACGGTGTCAGTTCCTGCAGGTTACTTATCTGTTTGCACTAATCCTGTGATGGGTGCATTTTTGATCATTAGATTGCTGATAAATCAATGTCAGCACAGAGATTACTACTGCAGCATTATAACCCCCAGCCGTGCCCACACAGCCTATTGATTTAACTTTTTGGTATAATTCATGAATGTATTGATTTTCGTACAAAATATGGCTTCATATTATACAAGATTTGTTTGTATTCTACATGTGTATCTCAGTGAATTATTTCACCCTTTCGTTTACAATCTGTAAGCAGTGAATTTTATTTCCTGCCTCCACAAACCTTTGCTCTATTTTAAGGGAAGATAAATCCTCCCAAGGCCTAGATTTACACTTATTTTCGGAATTTTGAAGCTGTATTTCTGTTAGCTTCTTTTAATTAACTACAGAAATCTGGCTTTCAATTTAAAACTGAAATGAACCAATTTGCCAAACACTGCACTCTCTAAAATGTGAAGGATATTGTAAATCTTGACTCGAGTAGGATTTTCTTCCCTTGCCTTGTGGTATTCAACAGCTTTGATTTATGATGTTCTATTACACTTCCACAATGAACACAGTGTTACGTCTCAAAGGGTTTTACAGTGATTACTGTTAAGTATAGTGACTCTGCATTTGTAGGTGAACACCGTAACCATTTGCACATAGCATGGGCCTGCAAACAGCTATCAAGTGCGTGTTCAATCAAAATGCCCACCTCCACCCACACACCCTACCACCCAAATTAATTTGGTTGTTTCATTGTTCCGCTTTGGTGGCCGATGCATGCATCAGGTTTAAGAATGAATTAAATGGCGTTGACAAGTTTGCCTGTAAAACATAGGATGCTTCATTAGGTCTTATGTGAATTACACCTGCAATCTGTTAAGAATACCCAGAATGTCTGTCATAGTGGCAATGTAATTAAAGCTTGTGCACAATTTCATTAGCTATGTGCTTTTTTACATTGTGGTAGATGTATGTAATAGGTCTGCAGAATGACAAGGATATACTCAGTGGTGGGTAACCATGTGTTATATGGTGGTAAGTTGATATTTTCATGCTTTCGAAGCTTTAAGATTGGGTACCACCGCGAATAGAGAGGAAATCCATTTCTAAGTATTGTTCAATTGATATGTTGCAGATCTTTAAACATGATTGCTTTGAATTGCTTTTATTTGCGATCTCCAATATTTTTTTTCCTGCACTGACGACAGTGTTTTTTTTATTCTGATTGATTCATAGTTTGTGTGGTTGCTTTATTTTCCCACCATGTTTGATTTGCACCATGGTCACCTGCTGGGCTGCTTTAAGATGTGCTCTTTTTTTAAAAAAAATTCTGAGAGATGAAACAAATCTGAACTGCAAGTGGGTGTATGAGATTGTACTTCAAAGCAACAAGCCATTTCACAGTCAAAGCTATTGATACTTAAGAGTGGATGAACGATCTGTGAACATCAAGTGTCCAAATTGTGCACAACAAAGTCAAAGTGCAACTGAATGCTTCCTGCTGATGTGTTCATACTGTGATGGTGAGTGCCAAAACAGTGCTTTTGGATTTGAAGCCTCCCTCCTGCAACATTGTCTTCAGATTTCCTTAGTGGTGGATACAAAAAAAAAGGTTTTATGTTCTGACTCAACACTTGACGTTGAGTCATAGGACAGATTTTTTAAAAAAACAAATGAGGCTTCACATTTTGCAACATGCAATATGTAAAGTGAATTGTGAAGTCAGTATGTAAAGTCCAAATAATATACAGCAGGTTCATTTATGTGTTGCATTTACCTAGGCTTCATCCGAATGCATCAGTAGTTCTGTAAATGGTGATTTAGCTATACCGTCTTTGTCAAGTACAGAGCTGAGCTGTCTTCCTGAGACTGTGACAATCGTGCGATGTGTTTATTTTAGGAGAGAAGCCGCTATTAACTGAATTAGTCATCCATGCTGAAGGGTTAGGGTCGTTTTACAATAGCTTACTTAGCTGCCAGCACTTCACGCTCACAGTGGTCCTCGTTCTGGGATTAAAAAATAATTTAGTTATGAAAAACACACTTATGTGTAAACAGAATACTTAATGGAGAACTATTAAGCGCATGATATATATTTTATTTGTGAAGTTCTCAAGCACCTGAACTGAATGCTTTGACCTACGAGCTGATTCTCACCTGACCATTCTATACAGAGGGCGACTTCAGTACAGCACTTGCTCCATATGATTCCTGAGCAATGAAACTCAACAAAGCACCAAGAAGAAGCTAATCTGAAATTCATTTACTGTGAGGCGTTTGAAAGTTTGACTCGTTTGTATAATGTCAGGGAGTGCAAACCTCAACGACCTTACAAATGCAAGATCAGAGCAGTTATGTACCTTTTGAAGAACCTTGTATATGAAATAATTGATCTTGGGGCGTGCCTTCCAACCAAATGCTCAATTGACAGGCTTTCGTTTGGGATTGAATTTGGATCAGTAGAAGGATCACAGCACAATGGCAGGTTGGATAAGCGGAATAACTATTTGTATATACATTTCATACTGATTTATAGAGTGACGTTGGTATATTGTCTTTGAACCCTGACATGTTGAACAGCATCTACAGGAGCTTCTCAGAAAATGGAATTGAAAGCCATTCAAAGAAAGCTGATCGGGAATGGAGACCTTGGATTATTTCCCCTTCCCTTCCCCATCATTCCCTGTCCTAAGGGCCCTGAGTCCAATTATAGTGGCTCCACCATTGGTTGAGATCAGCTAACTCAACAGTCGTGGAGCCTGTGATTTTCCTGATTGCTTTGGGTTAATACCACATGGCATATACCACAGATGCTTAATATTGGCCAGTGAACATAAGCTATCTGGATATCAGGTTAGGAACTAAATCCAAGGTTATGGAGATAAGTACTGATGGAAATAGTAGAATATCATGTACAGTATTATGACACCAAAGCTATTGGGAACAATGAAAGGTCAGAGCAAGTAATGAAACGGCCCAAGGATGAAAACGATATGACAAAGGATAAATTGGGCTTTGCAGAATTTTGCTTGGGAGAAGTGGCTTATGTGATGTCTATAATAGGGTGGATTATTTGTGGGGAAGCAATATGCCTGATGAGCCAAGTAGTTTTTTCTCATTCCAAGTTTTCTTATGTTCCAAAACATTAGGAGTTTATTTCAGTACGCGACTTTCAGTAAGTGTGAACATTTCCGAAAAGGCCTAACATGATATAAGCACATTATTTGACTTGGATATGGGAACACAACAGAAAGATTTAGGTTTCAAGTTAACCAGCCTTGAGACTGGAGATTCAAAGCCTGTTCAGGTGGACATTAAAGATCCTATAGCACTATTTGAAATAAGAAGGGAGTTTCTCCCAGTGTTTTGGCCAACAATCTCCCAGATAAAAATTGGTGGTTCACTCCATGGCTGTCTGTGGGACATTGCAGTGTAGATACTAGCTATCTCTTTTTCCTACAAAATACACAGACGCTGAACTTCACAGTAAAAATCCTATGAAGCATTTTGAGCCTTATTGACTATGTGATAAGTATTTATGCAAGTATTTATTTTAATAAACCATGATAACGCAAATTTAAAATTTGCTTACTGTGATTGAAAATTAATTATCTCTTTATTGCTCGGGAACCATTAGGTCATGTTGACATGTTGAATAAATTATTCCATAGTTGTCCTGTACGTAGATCCCATGGCATTATTCATTAAGAGAAGAGAGTTTCTCCCGGCCAACAATCCCCCAAATGAAATTAATTATTGAGTTCATGGCTGTTTGTGGGACACTGTGGTCCATAAATTGGGTTTTGCATTTGCCTACAAATTGCACAGCCACTACACTTTACAGTATATCCTCAGAAGTGCTTTGAGACATCCTAATGTGAAAGGTGCTATATCAGATGTAGGGATTGTTTTTATGTGGAGTTGCCCGCAGGGAGTAAGAAACAATCCATTTATTCATTGAACGACATCTTCACTATACAACCGTTGCTAATACCAACCAGACAGTTCTATGCCCCAAAACAACATAAAGCAGGGCAATGGAAATGTTCTTATCTATTATTATTATTATCTATTGAATGGGAATAAACTGTGGGAATAAACTCATATCGGTGAATGAAACATTAACTTTGGAAATGCCAAATGGCTTTGCTGAGCTTCCCCTGGGGAATGAGGGATTAGGTTTGATAGGGTACCTTTACAGTGGTTTATGGAAGGAACAAGCTTGGTGGATTAAATAAATAGAAACAACGACAACAACATCGTCTTTCACACGGGATAGCATTTCAGAATGCTTATTGATCTTTATGCCATTTTTGTTCATGCTTTATGGACATTTCCTGAGTCCACAAGTTACAAAGAGAGTGACTGATTTACAGGAAACCTGGTGTTAGATATACTTCGGTCAAGTGACGGCAGGAGAGTAATACAATATTTAATTTGTGTTGAAATACCACATTATCCTATTGCATTTATGTATTAGACGTAGCGATTTTTAGAACTGGTTTGTTTATAGCTGGCTATATTCACCTTGCCTGTCTACAAATAATTGGTGGCTTGAATCAATTATTTCATTACATCGAGGCTCGATTATTGCAAACTCATTGCTTGTCGGCCTCCCCAACTCCTCCCTCCACAGGCTGCAGATCATCCAGAACTCTGCAGCCCGTATCCTCTCCCGCACCAGGCTTCACGACCCTATCATTGCCCAACTCCACTGGCTTCCCATCACACAGAGGATACGGTTCAAGATCCTGGTCCCCACCTTCAAAGCCCTCCACGGGTCTTGCTCCCCCCCACCTCTGCAACCTCCTATCCCCCTACCATCCTGTTTGCTCCCTCCGCTTAGTGGGCTCCGGCCTGCTTCATGTCCCCTGCCACTCTGCCCCAACCCTCTGGAACTCCATCCCACAGTCCCTCCGTCTCGCCCCTCCCTCGCTACCTTCAAGACACATCTCAAGACCCTCCTGTTCGACTGTGCTTTCGATCTCCCTGCTTCCCCCCTGCCCTCCACCCTCCCCACCCTGTCCCCCAACTCAGGTGTGTAACTTTGTCTGTCCAGCGCCTTGGGTCGACTCAAAGCGCTGGACAAAGGCACTATACAAATGTAACTTTTTTTGCTGTTGTTGATGTTATTAGTTGGTCCTTTCTCTGGTATAAATCAATATACAGATTTGAACAAAAAGCTTGCAGAAAAGTATTAACCTTTAACCCCTCCGGAAATCCATTTGAATACGAAGTAGAAATCCATCTAACAGGCTTAATTTGTAGTGATGTCTATGGGATACATTTGATTAAAAAAAACACAGTAATCTATTGCCAAGGTAAGTAAAAGAGACCTTTAATGCTAGTTTGTAAATTGCTAAAATGCATACTTTTAGATGTTACAGTATTAATGTTTGCATAATATTGAAATATTCCATGCATTTGATATAACGCCTTATCATGTCTTTGAGAAGTATCAAAGTACTTCACAAGATTTTACTATTTAGTGTAGTGACTGTGCATTTGTACAGAATTATAAAAGGCTAAAATCACTAGTCCTGCTCCTATTACTAACCATGTACAGTGTTCTGCCCTGGACTCTTCTCACACATATTTAAATAACCAAAAATATCACAAGCAGGAACATAACAAATGCACCAAGCTCCTCAATTACTATAAGTACTATCACTCATAAAGTATCTGCTGCCCTTCCTGTCTTGTTTGACTACCTGATTGCTGTGTTCGCCTACAAAATATATAGTCATCACACTTTACAGTACTTGAAGCACTTTGAGACGTCCTCCCAACATGAAAGGCACTACATCAAATGCAAGGATTAAAAACAAATCTTTGACAAAATTCAAAATGGAATTAAACCTATGGAAGGTAACGCAATGGATGTTTCCAGCACAAAATATGAAATGGAGTTTAACTACATTGCAGGTTCTGCTACTACAACAACAAAATTACATTTGTATAGCGGGAGGATATCATCGGGAGGATGGGGAAGGAGGATAATCAAAAGTATGGTCGAAGAGGAAGGTTTTGAGATGGGTCTTTAAGGAGGCAAGGGAGGGGGCAAGATGGAGGGACTGCAGGCTGGAGTTCCAGAGGGTGTGGGCAGAGTGGCGGAAGGCCTGTCTGCCAATGATGAGGCGGGTGAGGCGGGGGACATGAAGCAGCCTGGAGCCCGCTGAGCGGAGGGAGTAGGCAGGATAGTAGGGGATTAGGAGGTCGCAGAGGTAGGGGGGAGCAAGACCGTGGAGGGCTTTTAAGGTGAGGACCAGAATCTTGAAATGTATCCTCTGTGTGATGGGAAGCCGGTGGAGTCAGGCGAGGGATGGGGGCGATAAGGTTACAGAGCCTGGTGTGGGAGAGGACACGGGTTGCAGATTCCTGGATGATCTGCAGCCTTTGGAGAGAGGAGTTGGGGAAGCCGAATTTGCATAGTCAAGACTATACTGCAGTATACTGACGGTGATGAAGTGAAGTGATTATTGCAAGAATACAGGCTTCACCTTTAACACTGACACTCAACACCTGCTCCTTTGGTATTTCAGTTAATAAAAATCACCACCCATTGGGGAACATGAACCAAACCGTCCCAATCACTGGTCTGTGCTAAGTTAGCTGACCTCAGGTGGGATAACAACAACAAGTTCCATTTATGTAGGTTGGTGAAGTTTTAATAAGTTGCAGAGGTAGGGTGGAGTCTAGACCGTGGAGGGCTTGAAAGGTGAGGACAAGGATCTTGAACGCGATCCTCTGAAGGATAGGAAGCAGAAAGGATTCTATAATTGGCTTCAGTGCCTTGAAGAAAGGAAGAGAAAATTGCTGTGCAAGGACCTCTGCTGGAAATATACATATGTGAGAATACAACAACTAGCACTTATACAGGGTTTCTGAGATAGAGAAACATCTCAAGATACTTCACAGCACCTGAGTGGGAGCTTGAGGGGGATGTGGTGAATAGGAGGGACGTGATCACAGGCACAGTCAGAGGTAGATTTAGAAGGGGTTTGAAAGCAGAGAGGGAGAGGGCCAGGCAGACAGATTTAGGGAGAGTTCCAGAGAGTGAGGACTAAGTGGTGAGTGCACGCCCATTGATGGACAGGTATAGGCAACAGGGAGTCAGGGATGAGAAAATGAACGGGCTTCTCTGTGTTGTGCCCTTCCCCAAAACACCTCCTTCCCTCCCTTCACCCCAATGTGAATTATTGTCCAGACTCGCATGTGAAGAATGACTCCAACGACAACAATTGCATTGATATGGTACCCTTCACGTCGGGTAGTCTCATAGTAGTTCACAATGGCGGGGTTGGACAGTGATCAGGGGAGAGGGGAGGTGACCATTGGCATGGTTGAAGTGGTAGAATTTAAGGTGGGAATTAAATGTATATAGAGAAGGGCGAGGCAGAGGGACAGAGGCAGGGAGTCCCAGAGGTTAGGGTTGTAATGACTAAAGGCTCAGCTATTGATGATGGCACTGAGGGGTTAGGAGATGCAGAACTGGCCTTTGTTAGCTGAGCGGAGGAGGTGAGCAGAGGAGTGGGGTATGAGAAGATCAGAGAGATTGAAAGCTACTAGAGTGAGAAGGGATTTCTTTTATGTGCGAGGGCAAGGACTTTGAAGCCAGGCAAACTACCAGAGAAATAAAACCTTCAGGAGCTGTGGGGTAAAAGAAATAAAGCAATCTCCGGTATTTTGCAGCCCATTAATGTGTTTTAAATATATAATTTGAGAGGCACTTGTATGTTGGCAAGAATCCTAGATAGGCTGTATGTAATTGCAAAGGGTTTGTGTGTGTGTGTGTGTGTATCCTAAAACTGAAAACAATATGAAAATATATTTTTAGAAACATCATCTCGATTAGAAGTGCTCCTACCAAGTGCTTGTCGGTAGGAATTTCATACATTAAATAAATAATTGTTTGGTGGTAGTAATTGCTGCCTTTTTTTTTAAAATGGATTCTTGGCACCTAAGGGTACTTGGAGGATAAATGTAAGAAGAGGCTTTGAGATATTTTTAGCTGTGTTGCTTTTCAGGCTGCACTGTCTGGAATACTGATAATGTATTCATTTGACAGAGGTCAATGTTTCTCGGCAGATCTAATGCAAACACCAGAGCTAAGCAGATGTACCCCACGTCCAAGCACGCCATAATCTTGAAGATGAGTAAATAAACCAATTTCTTTCACTGCACCAAAAGGATTGCAATCTCTGAGTTGCCTTGTAAGCTTGAAACATTTTTTTTATATTGACTAGTTCATTTCTCTTTTCTGGAGACAAATGCGTCAATTGTTTACTTTTCAGTTCTATACCGGCTGACATTTTTGATGAGAATGTGATTGGGTATGAAATCTAAACCAATCTGAAAGCAATTGCATTCTCTGGACTGAGCTATACTGTAATTAGTTTTACTCATTGCAGCTTCCCATTTCCTGTAAAATGTAAAATTATTCTTTTGTTTCTCTCCATTTATTTTTATTTTGGAAACAATTATATAAACTTCCCTTTAAAAAAAATTTGAACAAAACAAACCAGAAACAAGTTGTTGCTTGTTATTGCTTCATCAATTGTTTGTGTAAGGCTGCATTTAAGTGGCTTCTGTTGAGACCATTTAGACCATTTTATAATTCCATATGTAAACAGTTTGTAAATTTAATCCAGCAAAGCGAGCTCAGTCCTTTGCAAAGAAGGTTGAGCACATTATTGTATTCTGTATTTTGTACCACTCTGACCCTACTGCTCTCTTCACTCAACACAAACTGTCCTGCTTTATGTGCCTCCACACACCCCCACCCCCAGTGCCTACTATCGGCACAGGTAGGCTTTCAACTATTGTGGCCCTGCTCTCTGGACCTCCATCCCAGACTCCTTGTGACTTGCTCCCTCCGTCCCAAAATGTTGAAATTTGTACATCTTTGACCACGGTTTCTCCTCCCCACTTCCAACAGCTCCCACTCCCAGCTCGGGAGCCAATCCAGCGTTGTCAAGTGCTTTGAGACATCCTCCTGGTATGAAAGGTGCTACATAAATGTAAATTGTAATGTTTGTTGCAATTCCTACACTGCATTCTTATCGTTTTCTTCATTGCCTCTATAGATATACAAAAGTATGGTCAAACCTTGACTGCTGAATTTCTGCGATAACGTAACCTTCTACTCTCCTTACCTGACACCACAATCCTTATTTATAGGCCATTAATCTGTCAAATTTCTTGACTTATTATAAAACATTGTTGCCGTATTGTCTTGCTCAATGAGTGATGGAAAGTTGTTGAGAATTTCTGTGCAAATACTGCATTAGTATAAAAATGACCAGAGAGCGCCCAGAGTCCCTCTTACTGACTTGAAACACATCAAGCTCAGGAGAGCTTTGACTGAAAGTACCAGTCATGCCTTTTTTATTTCTGACCTTAAATTGATAGATTATTCCTTGGATTGAGTGCTCAAATGGTGGAAAAATAAGAATTGTTTTCTCGACTGGCTGAATTTCCACCGTAAATCTCCTCGATGCATATATTTTATATCCCACTATGTATGTACTATTCCCCAGTGAGCCTGGCAGATTGCTTGCATGCCATTCACTGAACGAGCATAATGGGGCAGAGATCATTTGCTTCAGTTAGGAAATGGGTAACAAGCACCATCGTCTCAGGATTGTTAACGGAAACAATTCGGGGAAAGGTTTGGAGGAATTGTTTAATTCGGAGGATGATTAGGGTTTGGAATACAAATGCAAGGAATATATTAATTCATTACCATTGTGGAGTCCTGTAGCTTAATGGTTAGAGCACTCACTTTGGAAGCAAGAGGACCTGAGTTTGATTCAAGGCAGGGCGAAATGTTGGGCAAGTTTCCTTGCTCCACACGCCTCTGTTTACCCAGCAGTAAGTAGGAACCCGGTTATTAGTCGATTGGCGGATCGCTTTTCCATTGGTAATAATACCTTCAAAATAACTAAAAATAATTTGGTCACTCAATCCATGATTGTGTATGGGACACTGCTGTGCACAATTGGCTGCTGCATTTCGTACACAAATTATACAGTCAATTCACTTTACAGTATATTCTGTGAAGCGCTTTGAGACACCGAGAAGATGTGATAAGGCGCTATATCAAATGTAAGGATTATATTAATTTATTACAAGGAGTTACTGACTCTTAAGCAATACGATTGTTCAAAAAAGAAACTGGATAAACACCTGATTGAACGTGGTGACTTGGGAAAAATGATGGGTAATATTGTTGGAATAAACTCGCTTCTAATTAAATAAGTATTATGAACACAATTTAAATTCCACCCTTACATCTCACTGTTTTGAAGCTTAAATCCAATATACCCATTTTTTCTCCCCCCCAAAATAATAGCAACTTTTAAGTAAATGTCCTAGGTGAAAACATATTTTTTGAAAATGAAAGTATTAAATGCTATCACGTTAAAAAAAGAAAGGCTTTGTTTACTAAAATTGAGTGTTTTGTTAGCAATATGTAGACTGGTTGGTCACGTCTCTCTCGTTGTCCCTCTCTCGTTTTCACCGTCTCTTGTGGATTGTTCGTATAACAGCCCTCTCTGCGGTTGCCATGCCAGCAACATTATGGTGTTAACTGCACTGTTTCTCCAGGAGCACAGTTAATAATAATAATAATAATCCTTGATTTGATACAGCGCTTTTCACGTCTTCTAGACATCTCAAAGTGTTTCACAGAGTATGCTGTAAAGTGAATTGACTGTATATTTGTGGGCGATATGCGGCAGCCAATTGCGCACAGCAGTGTCCCACAAACAGTCGTTGATTGAAAATGACCAATTTATTATCATTTTGTTTTTTGGAGGAATTATTATTAGGCGTGTGGAGTAAGGAAACTTGCCCAAGGTTTTGCCCTGCCTGGAATTGAACCCAGGTTTCTCGCTTGCAAGCCAAGTGGTCTAACTACTGAGCTACAGGACTCCACAGTTGCAATCTGTGTGTTTTTTTCCCCTTTTAAATACTGGATGAAAGCAAATGTACACAGTTATTGGATCAGTTTGAGGCGAGTGGGGAGAGAGAAGTGGGGAGAGAGAAGGGAAGCAGTTTTTTGGATGAGACATTAAACCGAGGCTCCGCCTGTCTGTTCAGGTGGACGTTAAAGATCCCATGGCGCTATTCGAAAAGAGAAAAAGTTTTTCCTGGTGTCCGGGCAACAATCCCCAAAATAAAATTGGTCACACACTTCATAGCTGTTTGTGGGACATTGCTGTCTGCAAATGGACTGCCCATTCACCTACAAACATAGTCACTGCATTTTACTAAATCCTGCAAAGCGCTTTGGGATGTCCTCTCCACATGATAGGGGCTATACCAAACACAAGGATGATGATTATTATTATTAATTCTAACACTACAAAACTGACCCTTTCTTAACTGTAAAGTTGATGTCGTGCCTCTGAACACATTATCTCATACATGCAATGAATGAATTCAGCTTCCCCAGATTTACGAGGCCTTGTCGACCTGGAACAATTTTTGTTTAATTGAAATACGACATGTCTCTGATTCAGATGTGATCACGCGCTCTAAATGTTTAATTTGTGTATTTACAAAAGAGAATTAGATAACATCTGTGATAATATTTGGCATATTTTGTCATGACAGTGACTAGATCTCACCTCCCCTTACCATCATTGATGTGAGGAGCCATCATCTCTCTGTGCGTATTTTAAATGGCATGCCCCCCAAAAAATGATTTTATTTTTCAAATTAGCTTTTGATGGTGCGGAAATGTCAGCATCTGGATTGAATATCTGTCACTTTGGGAGCTTCTCATTCCCTTACATGGAATAAAATAATGCTATTGTCTGATCTAATTACTTGTATGGAAAGCCCCCACAGGACAGTGCTAATAGCTATCAGACGTAGTAAATGAGAAATGAAATTTGCATTATTGCAAGCAAACAACTCCTAAATGTATGAACAGGCCTATCAATGACTGCAGACATTATTTAAAAACAAACTCTAACTAACCCCAATGATGTACAGCAGTTGGGAAATTGATACCTAACAAGTCAATAAGTATAACATCTGCAATAGTTTTCATATTGAAATGAGATTAATGAGCTGTTTGATTAACATTTTAGTGAAAATAATTTTGTTTTCAATACAGGTGGGGCTAATTTATGCCCCTTTTAAAGAAAGAATATCGATGTGGTAAATGCTTTGTGCTAAGTATGAGCCTTTATGCTTTTGTCCAATAAAACGTTCAGACTAAAATACTCGTTCAAAATAATCTTCAGTCAAAGAGCTTCCCTGCGCAGTTCACTGGACCAAAGGAAGTGAGTGCACATCATCAGTATTTTGAGACATGGAACAACAATAACAATTTGCACATCTATAGCACCTCTCGTGTAGGATAATGGCACCAATCCAGGTGGGAAAAAGAGTGAGCGTAAGAAAATTGATCAAAGATAATCTGCAGAGAACTGTTGAAATCAGTGACAGAGTTGTCCTATAAATGTGGGAGTTATCAGAGAGCTTCCTGTGGGTTAGTTTCTGTCTGTCTGAGGTCAAATGCTAATTCAGAAGTTGAGTTTCCAGCTGACATAAAATAAACGTTTTGATTTCTGGTAGCAGCCATGGTCTAGAAACGATATAAACCCTCCTCAATCCCACATTTAGGAGTTTTCCTTTCCTTTTACATGTTGAATTAAGTGCATGAATAGATAAGTACAGCTCCAGATTTTTCACGGTCTGGCCTGTGAGGATAATATTGTAACCAAGACTGAAATTACACTTGTAGAATGGCTATTAACTTCCAGCATGCTTAATTTAGCTTGCATCAATTGTCTTTTCAAAGCTTTCTAATTGCTTGAAGAAAAGATGCTCATCATTTACCTTATAATTAAATTGGGTCCCAATTTTTTTACAGAAAAAATCTTGCCCAGTAAATTATATCTTGGCAGAGTGCATACATCATTTCGAAGTTTGATAGCTGCTTCCTGCAGAGAGCAATAATTGACGTTTATGGTTGGCATTAAGCAAATGCATATTAGGTCTAATTAGTGGAACGTGTTCTCTACTATGACAGATGAAACTGTGCCAGACAGTCCTCTTTCAAATTACTATACTACCAATCTTGTTGGTTATTATAATAATAATAATCCTTCCATATAATATAATCTCTTTCATATAATAATAATCCTTACATTTGGTATAGCACTATTCAAGTCAGTACAAGGTCTCAAAGCGCTTCACAGGATATCCTGTAAAGTATAGTGACTGTATCTTGTAGACTATCGCAGCAGCCAATTTGCATACAGCAATGTCTCCACAAACAGAATGACCAGTTTTATTTGGGGGATTGTTGGCCAGGAGACTGGAAAGAAATTCTCTTTTCTTTTCAAATAGTGTCATGGTACTTTTAATATCTACCTGAACAAGCAGACAGAGCCTCAGTTTAATGTCTCATCTGAAGGATGGCACCTCTGACAATACAGCACATCCCAACGCAAGATTGGAGTGTCATTGAACTATATGAGCTCCAAGTCCTGACATGGCGTTTGAACCCACAACCTTCTAACTCCCAAGGCGCGAGTGCTACAGGGTCATAGAGATAGAGTGGGGAGGGTCGTGGAGGGATTTGAAAGATCATCTTGAATTTGATTCACTGGGGATGGGGAGCCAGTGGAGTCGAACGTGCATGGAGGTAATAGGCTCGTGGAGTCTGGTGCAGGAGAGGACATGATGAAGGTGAAAGTCTAAACAGCCCAGAGGGAGAGGTAATGTTGAAGGCCCTCAATGTTGTGCATATACTGTGCATATCTCCATCCATTCCTTCTTCCCTCCCCTACTGTTCTATTCCCCTCTCCCTCTTGTGAAGGTCGAGCTTCCTCTTGAATGCATCTGCCATTGATTCAACCCCGCTTCAGACAGCGAGTTCTACAATCTCATCACCCCCTGCGTGAAGTAGTTCCTCCTAAATCCTCTTCTAGATTTACTTGTCACTATCTTGTACTTGTGTCAATACAGTTCAGTAAAGTTCATACAGTTCAGTAAAGAGCATATGAAACAACAACAACAAGATTTAATTTATAGAGTGCCTTTCACGTCGGGAGGACGTCCCAAGGAGCTGGACAGTTGGGTCAGGACCCGAGCAGGGGGGAAATGGTCAGGGTGAGGGGAGGGAAGGGAGGGAGCGAGGAGGGGGTAGAGAGTCGAGAGGGGAGCTGAAGGCACGGTCAAAGAGAAAGGTCTTGAGACCGGCCTTGAAGGAGGAAAGGGAGGAAGCAAGGCGAAGGCACTGGGGGTTGGAGTTCCAGAGCCATGCTTCCACAACCTGGTTTAAAATCAGCTTGCTCGAGTTTCTGTGTATTCTGTGTATTCTTCTGTGTACTGAAGCAAAAGGACTCTAGGATGGAGTTCCAGAGAGTGAAGGCCTAACTGCCGATGGTGGGGCCTACAGGGCGAGGGTTGTAAAGCCGACCAGTGAGAGAGGGAGCAGGCAGGTTAGTAGGGAGCAGGCAGGTTAGTAGGGAGCAGGCAGATTGGTCGTTATCGTACTTTAAGGAAAGCATGAAAGCTCTTCGTGGAAGAGAATTGCTAATGCAGTTTAGTATGCAATCTGTCATGATAACCCTATTTTACTGTGATCTTCCTGTACTTTAAGTCAATTGAATTATTTATCCATTTGCTCCACGATAATTGATAAAATCTGCAAGCTCAGCAATGCATTTCAGTAACAGATGTGTCATGAAAGCTTAAACAGTGTCAGTTCAGAGATCTGCGTGACGGGATGAATGATCATCAGGCATAATCAGAATTGATGTCTAAAGAATAACACAGTGAAAGACTGAGCTTGGTGTGATCAGACACCATTCTCCTGAGTATCAGTGGATGTACAACAGAAAATAACACCAAAGGATGTACGCTAGGTCAATATTCTCTTTGTGTAGTTGAGTTGACCTACATGGGGTTTCTGGAAATATATTCTTGCTCATTTCTTTCCCTCCACGTGAGGTGAGATGCATAGCTACCAATGAAAACAGATCACTGGGCAAATGAAGACCAGTTTAAAAGCACGATCATCCATTCATTCCATTCATTCCCACACTGCATTCCACACGCTGTCCTGCTGTTGTTTTTCTGGAGAAGTAGACAAGAGTCTAGAATCAGAATCGACTCGTGATTTCTGTTTGTCTCTCTGCTGGGTTACCTTGTGGTTAAGCTTTCATAAACCTGCGCAGACAAGCAAACTGAGAAAGAACGAACATTATAGAACACAGTATCATACCAGGAGATCTGAACCTGAAGTCAAATCCAAGAAAGAAGAATTGACCCTCAAGGTCACAAAGGGATGTATTTAGTTGTTAGGCTGTGTATCAATGAAGTCTGATGGTGCTTGATTGCTATCTCTGCTGAGGCCACCACTAATAGCTTGGCGACTTCTTTCCAGATCATTGGCATTGAAATTCAGAATCATCCCACTGTAACACAATGGTCAGACCCAGAGTTAATGTGAAGAAGGAAAAAAGGACCACTTCTAAGAAAGAAACATAAGAAACTGAAGCTTATCCACTGGACAGAGCCCAACGGCTCACCCTTAATCAAACATCCCCAAACTGTGCTTTTAAGACGAACCACACATGAGATGCAAACAGGAATACGTCGTTGTGACCAGTGTCTGGACATGAGTTTAAGGCAGCTGCTGATGTTCATGGCAATGACCATGGCATGGCGAAAGGCAGCAAATGTCTCATGATGCAAGAATATCCACCAAGC
Organism: Callorhinchus milii; assembly: GCF_018977255.1. Taxonomy (NCBI): domain Eukaryota; kingdom Metazoa; phylum Chordata; class Chondrichthyes; order Chimaeriformes; family Callorhinchidae; genus Callorhinchus; species Callorhinchus milii. Next base: position 26,551,696 of record NW_024704742.1, on the reverse strand, counting down.
ATACTAGCATTAATGTAGATGGATTTGATGTCTTCAGTTATTGACAATATGTTCTCTATTACCTGTGCCGTCTCACTACTGGAGGAGTTGACATTCGGATTGGCACCTGCTAATCATCATCAGCTTTGGCTAATACGCTGTGGTATATTCTGATGATATTTGTTATTTATTGGGTTCTTCACTCCTTTAAGGCCCATCTCAAGACCTTCCTCTTTGACTTTGACTGTCAGTCATCCTCCGACTTCTCTCGCCCTTTACCACTCTTGATTCCAATCCCAGCTCGGGTGCAAACCCTTGACTATCCTTGGTTATCCTCCTGACATGAAAGGCAACAACAATAAAATTACATTTGTATAGAGCCTTTCACATCGGGAGGACATCCCAAGGTGCGGGACAATCAGAGTTTCGGACCCAAGCTGGGAGTTGGGATTAGGGAGGGTGGAGGGCAGGGATGGATGCAGGGTGATCAAAAGCACAGTCGAAGAGGAGGGTCTTGAGATGGGTCTTGAAGGAGGCAAAGGAGGGTATGAGGTGGAGGGACTGCGGGATGGAGTTCCTACCTCTCGGACCTCCTCTCTGCTCACAACAGTGCCCGTTGCCTTTGCTCCACCGGGACTGTGCCTTCAGCCACTTCGCCCCGAGGCTCTGGAACTCCCTTCTTCACTCCCTTCGCCTCGCCCCCTCTTGTCCCACTTGCAGTTCTCGGCTGAAGACCTTTCTTTTCGACTGCGCTTTTGGTGAACTTCCTCCCCCTCCCCCTGGCTCGGCTACGGGATCTGTTACTGTGAAGAGCTCTGAGACGCCATCCGGTGTGGAGGGCGCTATATAAATCCAAGTTTTTGTTGTTCCAGAGGGTGTGGGCAGAGTGGCAGAAGGCTCGACCGCCAATGGTGGGGTGGGCGAGGTAGGGGACATGAAGCAGGCTGGAGAATGCTGAGCAGGGGGAGCGGGCAGGGGTGATAGGGGGTTAGGAGGTCGCAGAAGGGGAGCAAGACCATGGAGGGCTTTGAAGTTGCGGACCAGGATCTTGAACTGTAATCTCTGTGTGATGGGAAGCCAGTGGAGTTGGGCGAGGATGGGGGTGATAGGGTCACGGAACCTGGTGCGGGAAATGACATGGGCTGCAGAGTTCTGGACGATCAGCAGCCTATGGAGGGAGGAGTTGGGGAGACCGACAAGCAAGGAGTTTGCATAGTCAAGCCTCGATGTAATGAATGTGTGTATGAGGGTCTCGGCGGCCTGCGATGTGAGACAGTGGTGGAGTCGGGCGATGTTACAGTGGTGGGGGAAGGCAGAGCGGGTCATGGCACGGATGTGGGGTAGAAAGGATAGTTGAGGGTCAAACAAGACGCCAAGATTCTGGACTGGCTTTGTAAGGTGGAGTGTGTATCCTTGGATGGTGAGGTGTGGAAGCGCTGATGGGAGCCAATCAGGAGAGACTCAGTCTTGTTGACATTCAACTGAATTGGGTGTCATCCGCATACATGTCTGCGGATTATGTCACCAAGAGAGAGCTTATAGATATTGAAGAGGAGGGGACCAAAGACAGAGGTCTGAGGAACATTGCATGAGATGGGGGGGGCTAGAGGAGAAACTGTTTGTGGAGATGAAGTGGAGGCGGTGTGAGAGGTACGATCTGAACCAGTCTAGGACAGAGCCGGACAAGGCACTATATAAATGCAATTTGTTGTTGTTCTGCACAATTGGAGGGAGTGTGAGGCAAAATTGATAATGCCCCTTTCCAGGCTAAACCCATTGTGTTCAGTGCGCAATTGTTCAATTGTTTCCGGTCTTTCAAATTCTTTTGGCGGATCTGACTTAATCCTGCATTTATATGTTCCATCCGGCCCAAGTCTCTACAATTTCTGTTTGCATCTCATCTGTGTCTTAAAAGCACAGTTTGGAGATGTTTGATTAAGGGTGAGCCGTTGTGCTCTGCCAAGTGGATAAGCTTCAGTTTCTAGTTTCTGAGTGGCTGCTCTGTACTATTTTCTGTGCACTTATAATGTGTGAATAATCTAAAACCTATAATTAAATTATATCAAGTGCAAGGATTATTATTATCCCAAATTTCCAGTGTTATCGAAAGTCTTATTTTTAAAAAAGGAGAAATGGTACGTTAATCACAATTAGTATTGGAAAAAAATACAAATTGTGATCCTAAATGTTTAACACCGTTACTGTGCGTCTGTGTGGTTTGAATGTATGTTATATCTTTTTTTCCCTATGAATGTTTCACCGAGCTGTGAAATCAAAACTAGTACAGGCTGGCTATATATGTTTTTCTTGAAAGTATCATGAAGTGGATGTTGATAGTTGTGTGCTTGAGGCATCGCAAAGAATCACAATGCGGTACATTTAACACCAAGTAACACTGAGGTTAGCAGATGTCAAACGTTTACTCCTGAAACTGCTGGTGAGAGTGAACTGACTCAGGCACTGACTGCGAAGAGTGAACTGTCTCTTGTACAGCGATTGGATTTAAAGTTCCTAAAAGCACTCACATTCTTAATTTGCAGCAAAATATCAACTGGGCTTGCCTCAACAGTTGATTAAGCGTTGATGGATTAACCGTGGGAATGTTCTAGAAATAAATCCCTTTCATGCCACGGAAACCATCGTGATGGATGATATCGTTACCTGTGCGTGCAGTAATTGCCAGGTTTGGGTTTGAAATGTGCAATGTGATCACTGTATTATATTTAGATCAAATCAATTAGTAACTGATCCTCATCAGCATTTATACCATGCAACTTTGCAACGGTTCTGACTTTCAAAAGTCCGTAAAACAAAAGAAACTATAATTTATTTGGGCTTTTATTACCTATTGTCAGCCTGGCTCAGTCAGCAGTACTCTTGCCTCCAAGTGAGGAGGCTGTGGGTTCCAGGCCCACTTTGGGACTTTGAACTGATACAGTCTAAGTTCAGATTGCTGGAAGTTTAGTCACAGTCATGAAAATCTAACTATGGAACTGGAGAACCACGGTAATGTAACCGATTATAATAAGCACCAAAAAACATAGCAACAATATTCTCCCATTCAGCCCATCAAGCTTACTCTGCTGTACACCTACAAAATACATAGTCACTACACTACAGTAAATCCCATGAACACTTTGAGACATCTTCAATTATACAGCATCTTTAATGTAGGGAGACTATTTCAGGCAGTTTACAAAGATTGAGTAGGAGCCTGAACTGGAAGGGTAATCTAAGGGGAGATGGCCAAAGGCACAGTCAAATGGATAATTTTGAATGCAGAAAAGAAGGGGTGAGGCAGAGGGTTCCAGAGTATGGAGGCAAAGTGGCTGAAAGCTTACTTGCTGATGGTGGGTTGGGTGGAGTGGGCCAAGAAGGAGATCAGAGTTGGTGGAGCAAAGTGAATCACCGGGGAGGTAGGAGATGATAATAATAATAATAATAATAATAATAATAATAATAATAATAATAATAATAATAATAATAGCAGGAGATTGCAGGAGTAGGGTGGGGATCAGGCCACTGGGGCATTTGAAGATAAAGGCAAAGATCTTAGTCATTGGGAAAATAAGGTGTCCAGAGGAGCTGGGTGAGGAGGAGGGTGATGAGCCTAACACAGGAGGTCTGCGGAGGATTGTGGAGTTCTGCGTGGTCTGGAGCTTGTGGAGAAAGCCATTTTGTATTTCAACTGCAAGCTTACCTTGTTGCAAATGTGTAAGGCTGTTCATCAAGAATAAAGAACGTGGATTTCTACTCTCAGTTGCACCTTGAAAATGAAAAAGCTTCATGTACTGTATTGATTGTACCTGCAGAATTAGAGATTATCAGTCTGATACCGACTGGTGGGCTGACAGGAATCTCTTCTCAATATCTGTGGGAAGATATCATAGAAATTTCAACACAGGAGACTATCAGGTCTGGGCATTGCAAGATTCCTCCATTGGATTTAAACAATTGCAGGAGATTGATAATACCAGTTCCACGAACTAAGTGTAAGCTTGGGTGTAACATGTGAGAGCTTGTTTTCACAGGAACATAGGAACAGGAGTAGGCCATTCAGCCCCTCGAGTCCATTCTACCATTCTATTAGATCATGGCAGATCATGTTTGGTCTGTAGCTCAACTCTGTTTACTCGCCTTTTCTCCATATCTGTCTCCTTACCTAACAAAAATATATCGACCTCGGTCTTGAAAATTCCAATTGATCAAGCATCTACAGGCGTTTGGGGGAGAGAATTCCAGATTTCCACTACTCTTTGTATGAATAAATGCTTTCTGGTTTTGCTCCTTACTCCAAAATGGTCTATCTCTAATTTTAAGATTACACTCCTGTGTTCTGGATTTCCCCAACAGAGGAAATAGTTTCTCTGTATGTACCCTATTGAATGCCATTATCATTTTAAACACCTTAGTTAGATCATCCTTACCTTCTGAACTCCAGGGAATACAAACCAAGTTTATGCAACCTATGCTCATAATTTAACCCGTTCATCCCCGGTATCATTGTAGTGAATCTGCGCTGTAGCCCCTCCAAGACCAAAATATCCTTCCTGAGATGTGGTGCCTAAAACTGAACGCAGTACAGATGGAGTCTGACCAAGGGTCTGTACAACTGAAGCATCACTTGCTTGCTTTTGTATTAAGTTCAGATGGGAATGGTCTATTTAGGGCTGTAGTACAATAAACAGAACTCTAGTCTGTGCTGTGCTCAAGTCACAAATGTCTCTGCAAACCTATTTACTTGGAGACTACTGTTCTCTGCATTATAAACAGCTCAGCACTTTTCTGTTTGATGGTGCGATGACATGGTAGAAGTGCAAGACATTTCCTGATTAAGATGGATAGAGTGTGATTGCCTCACTATGTGGCTTCTGCAAAAGTTGAGGTTATAAGCTGTCTTGTGTTGAGCAGTACCCATAAGAAGAATGGTGTGAATTTAGGCAAGCGGCAACTACTTTTGCAGAGGTTGGGGAAAGGAGCTGTCATAATTAAGTGAGTGAGATAGAAGAGGATGCCCAGTAATTATGTCATATTGGGTTATATTGAAAAAACACCTATTCTCCCTTAGCTCAGCGAACATGTACTCCATAATCAGCAGGCAGGCTTTCAGACACTGTGTCTCTGCTCTCGAGAATTCCATCCCAGAGCTCCTCTGACTCCATCTCTCCCTGCGTTCAAGGCAATTCTCTTTGACTGTGCTTTTGTCTTTCTCCTCCCACCCCTAACTCAGGAGCCCATCCAGCGCTGTGAAACACTTTGAGACATCCTCCGAACATGAAAAGTGCAATATAAATGTAGATTGTTATTGTGTTGTACCAGTGCCCAGCTATAACACAACATCAAACACACAAAGTAATTGTAACCTTCAAGTTGCTCATGCTTATGACTTCTTAAATTGGCACATTACATTGCATCATTGCACTGATTTTATTTAAACATAACAAGTAATACATCATATTGTATTTATACACAATACAGAAGCCCCGGAATACAGATGCCCAGTTTTCCCAGGAGATGAAACCCAAGCCATGGAGCTCAGTAAACTGAAGTAATTCTATGTCTTAAAGTCAAAACGATTATAACAACAACAAATTGCATTTATATACCACCTTTCACATCGGGAGGACGTTCCAAGGTGTTGGGATTATAAAAGAGAAAGAGCGAGCGGGCTAGAGGAAATTTAAAATTACTCCAGTTTGGAGCTCTGCATAATTTTCTTCTCCAGACAGCTTTGCTTGAAGAACTGACCTGCTGCCTAGTTCATCAATCAATTGTTGCTGAAAGCAGCACATTCAGTTAGTTTACCTTCTTCCTTTCCTGTTGTTTTGCAAACCTTCTTTCACACTGATCACTGTGATGTGAGGGAAGGAGGTGCAACAAAACACTTAAACTATAAACCTCCTTGGTTTATGTTTGCCCATAAAATACACAGCGCTCTGCTTTACAGTATATCCTGTGAAGCGCTTTGAGATGTCTCGATGACGTGATAAAGCACTATATGAAATGCAAGGATTATTATTGGTATATAATGATAAAACTTGGCACCTAAATGGGTGTTACAAGGCATGTAGAAAGGAGAGGTGATGCCCATAAGCTAATAATGCCAATGAGGAACTGGTCTTAAAAGTGAAATAAAGGTAGCAGAGAAACAGCATGGCAGGTGCGGTGAGGTTGGGTGCCCTCTTGGTCAAAACAGTGGTTGAAGCAGAATCCATAATAGTTTTTAAAAGAATTAGATAAATATTTGAAAAAAGAAAAATATAAAGGGGCATGGGCCAAAGGCAGGTGATTGGGACTAAATTCATAGCTCTATCAGACAGCTGGAACAGGAATGTTGGGCCGAATGGCATCTTCTATGCTGAAATGGCATCAGGCAGTGCCCTGCCTGGCTGCGTTGTACATTAGATGTTTTTTTCCACAATCAGCAGTTGCTTCTGCATCACCTGCTAATGGGAAGAATTGCTAGGATGAAGGTTTTGAAAATTGATGCAACCTTCGTGTATGTTTATCTAGAGCCAGACTACCAGTGTAAATTGCATGAAAGAGGATTTTCTCACTGCATTCAAGTTTGTTTACAAAGCACAGTCCTAGTCCATGAAACAGGATTGGCGTAAACCTAGTTCCTAATATGTTTATAGAGGAATGCAACCATACTGTTCCTTCAGAAGATCACGAGATCAGTCTGGATGAAGAAGGCCCTTCAGCTATCTGATCTCATCCCACCATAAAACCCACCATACCAACTCCCCCAGCACTGCATCAAGCTGCTTTTTAAAAGAGCCCATCTTTCTTGATTACCCTCTGTGTAAAGAAAAACTTATAAGTATCTGTCATGAATTTGCCCTTTGAGCCTAAACCCATCTTGTTTTATTGTCATGATGCATCCTAAACTCTTGATCCGGGTTTACTGTAATCCATAGAATGTTACATTTGTTTTTGAACATACCAGTCTGTGTCTCTGAATATAATGTGGGGTCTTTATCTCTGAATATACCAGGGTCCAGTCTATACCTTTATTTTGAATACAGTTGAGGATTGTAAATTAGATGTTATCATTTTCAAAGTACTAAGTGGCGTAAACTTATCCGAGCATATTTTATTGCTGCACTCTCTGTTGGTTTTATTATTTGTGCAGGCAAATAATCAATGGGCCGAAAATAGCTAACCTGGTGGTGTTACTTGGTCAAGGAATGCTTCTCACTTAGATTTAAAACAATTCCTGGTGAATGCCCATTGTGTTCAATATTACTTCTGTAAGTTTAAAAACCTTAACTTTGTGCATGTGAAATATTCCTGCATGTCATCTTTTAACCTCCGGGTTAAATAAAACTTTGGGTAGCATTCTGAAAGTTTCATCTTTTAATATCTTTTACAAGCTAACCTATAGTTGAACATATAATCCCCATTCAGTTCTACATTTGACCTTCTTTCTTTGATTCTTTCTCCTTCAGCTGATATAATTTCTACCGTCGAGTTCAACCACACTGGAGAGTTGCTGGCTACAGGGGACAAGGGGGGTCGAGTTGTTATCTTCCAGAGAGAACAAGAGGTGGGTGTCAATGGAATGTAACCCTGCATGTCAACCTGATTATCAAGACTTGTAACTTTGAGAGGAGGCAATAGATTAATTGGCAGAATGTGTGCTTGACTACTATGTTCAAGTTGTTGTTGACTTGTCAAAAAACGGGTTCAGATCAACAGCAATTACTATTTACATTTATATAGCACCTTTCACGTCACACTCTCTGAGATTGGGGAGGGGAGATGTGGGGAAGGATCTGGGTTAAGAGTGATGATGGAAGAAAGGATAGATCTTAAGGTGGGTTTTGAAGGAGAAGCGAGGGGACAGAATTGCTGAAAGTTCACCTACCAGTATTAAATTTTGTGTCTCGGGGGGTAAAAAAAAGTCCTGAGTATTTTCTGCTTTGAAACTAGCGTATTTTTTTTATCATAGACAAAAAAACAGCCTCACCAGCAGGGTGAATACAATGTTTACAGCACCTTCCAGAGTCATGAGCCCGAGTTTGATTACCTGAAAAGTCTGGAAATAGAAGAAAAGATCAATAAGATCCGATGGCTCCCTCAACAGAATGCAGCTCACTTCCTCCTTTCAACCAACGGTAAGTACGCAGCTGGTCTGCCGTGGTACAGGAAAAAAATTGCAGCAGTTTAAATGTTGCATTTTCAAGGATACTCAAAATGTGCTTGTGCGTTTTTTTTTGTTGGTGGAAAATATATAGCTTATGATGCATTTTACTTAGAAAAAATTAGATGCAATTGAAATACAATCATAGAAATTTACAGCACAGAAGAAGGCCATTCAGGCTATCATGTCTGTGCTGGCTCTTTTTAAAGAGCAATCCATTTCCAGTCCCATTTACCTGCCTTTTCCCCATAGCCCTGCAATTTATTCCTTCATAGGTCAATGTTCACATTGGAATATGAATAGTCTTCATGTCATTGGAAAGAGCCCCAAATCTGAACCAATCTTTTGGGTCTAGCACAACTGGTCAGTAAAATATTTTTTTTTACCTCAGATTGCTTAGACCTCAGCCCTTCTGGAAAAATAAACTGATATTGAGCAAAAAAAAACACTGAGCCTGATGTAGACCTAAAACATACCAACATTTACAGGGTCCAAGAAATTGGCGGTGGTCGAACCCTGACTGAAGCAAATAATTTACTCGCCTGCTCGTGTTCCTAAGAGTTCCTACAAATATCCCCATGCCCTTTCAAGCCTCTATCCTTCATAATAATTTGGTCACTCAATCCACGACTGTTTGTGGGACACTGCTGTGCGCAATTGGCTGCCGCATTTCTCCCACAAAATATGCAGTCAATTCTCAATTCACTTTACAGTATGTTCTGTGAAGCTCTTTGAAACGTTTCGAAGACGTGATAAGGTGCTATAAGAAATGCAAGGATCGTTATTGTTATTATATACCTGTGTACTTTCCTCTTGAAACCCACAATGGATTCTGCCTCTATAGAACTTCACAGGTTTTGCAGGAACCCACATAATGGAGGAAGAGAAACATTGCAATCTCTTCTCCCACACCCTGATTATTGAGCCCACCACCTTCTCCCCCCTTCCAGTCCACCATCGGCGGCCATGTATTTAGCCACTGTGTCCCCAAACTCTGAGACTCTCTGCCTCAATCCCTCTGCCTTGCCCCATTTTGCCCATCTTCAGTTTGCACCAGAAAACCTCAGAAAAAAAAAGAAAAAAAACTTATTTGTCTTTGACTATGCCTACGGTAACCTCCCATTTCTCCCTGGCTCGGTATCAAGCTCCACCACTGCTCCTGAGCCTCTGCTTCATGTGAAGGCTGCTATATAAATCCAAGTTGTTGGCATTAATGTAATTCTATTCACATCTATTGCTGCTCTCTTCTTGATGCACTGTGATGTCTTCTTAATTCTTTTAGATAAAACTATTAAATTATGGAAGGTCAGTGAAAGGGACAAGAGGCCAGAAGGTTATAACCTCAAAGATGAAGAAGGCAGACTCAAGGACCTATCTACGGTTACAGTGCTGCAGGTAAGCACAACTCCTAATAATTGAGACATCAGTCCAGGTGAGGGCTCTTCCCACTGAGCTCCTGCGAATCCTGCCAAAACCATAATCTGTAGGGTAGAACAAGCCAGACAGATGGCAGCAAATGTGCCAGTTTTTGCAATGGTAGACTGGATGGTTTTAACTGGTTAAGCTCCAGCAGTTATCCAACGGACACATTGGCGTCCCCAGCCTTTGGATCTCCTTTAATAAACTATCACTGAACTCTCTTGGATTAGGTTAGCACAATGTGCTCCTCTGGAGAGAGAGTTCAACTCCATATCAGATGAATGGAAACCATACAAATGAGGAACTCTCAGTAATTTAGTTTGGAGACTCTTAAGCGTGGTGATGGTTTCCATGTGGGTCACGATAGTTTAGTGAAGTTGATACTGCTTCCATAGTTGCAGGAAATTAGGCAGTGCAAAATACACAGTTGCCACATTTTACAGTAATCATGAGAAACACTTTAAGACATCTTTCCAATTTAAAAGGCACAAATGCAAGGATTATTACTATTATTGTTACTATACATTTCTGAAAGAGTGAAACTCAACCTGGCTTTATGTACATAATGTTTTAGCACGGCAAAACTCATTTTGTGCTGTGTTTTGCTGTTTTTTAATGTAACTGTGTCATTAAACTACAAATACCATTGCATGCTAGCTGCTGCATTGGCCCACAAAATACACAGTCAGTCAGATATACAACAACAATAAAATTACATTTGTATAGCGCCTTACATGTTGGGAGGACGTCCCAAGGTGTTGGACAGACAGAGTTACGGACCCGAGCTGGGGTTCGGGGTGGGAAAGAGTGGAGGGCGGGGGGGGGAAGCAGGGAGATCAAAATTACAGTAGAAAAGGAGGGTCTTGAGGTGAGTCTTGAAAGTGGCGAGGGAGGGGGCAAGACAGAGGGACTTCAGGATGGAGTTCTAGGGGGTGGATGCAGAGTGTCGGAAGGCCTGCCCGCTAATATTCCCCACCACTCTCGCCAGCCACCCCGGACACAGACCCGGGGAGTCAACCTCTCCTCCCTCATCCCCATCTCCCCCACCCCTGCCTCACAACCTGGACCCCCCTCCCCTCCCACACACCCTTCTGTCAACCGCTCCCTCCACATCGGACTGCAAAATGTCCGCTCCCTCTCCAACAAGGCCCTGGTCATCAACGATCTCATCCTTGATGAGAACGTTGATATCATGGCCTTGACAGAAACGTGGCTCACCCCAGGCGACACCTTCCCCCTCACGGAGGCCACGCCACCCGGCTACACCTCCCACCACATCCCCCGCCCCAACCGCCGTGGCGGTGGTGTTGCCCTTATCTCAAGGACACCACTTGCCCTCTCCCCCTACTCCACTGGCTCTTTCCCCTCCTTCGAGCACCTCACCCTCTCCCACCCCTCATTCCTCTCCCTTAAAATCCTCCTCCTCTACCGGCCCCCTAAAACCTCTCCCACCTTCATCTCTGACATTTCAACACTCCTCACATCTCTTTGCCTCTGCTCCGATCGCCTCATCATCCTGGGCGACTTTAACCTACACTTCACCCCCTCCTGCTCCATCTCCACAGACTTCTCTTCCCTGCTCTCCTCACTCAACCTTTCCCTACACATAAACTCCCCCACTCACAGTCACGGCCACCCACTCGATTTGGTGATCACCCGGGGCCTCAGTGTCTCGGATGTCACTATTACCGACAAGGCCATCTCCGACCACTACTTCATCTCCTTCACCACCTCCACCCCCCTCCCCACCTCCACCAGACCCACCACCATCTTCTACCGCCCTTGGAAGAAGTTACCCCCACAATCCCTAACCGATGCCTTGGAGTCCTCTGAACTCCTCTCCCTCTGGCCTTCAACCCTCACCGACCCCTCTTCTCCTCTCTCCCTCCTCCACAATATCCTCTCCTCCACACTCGATACTCTTGCCCCCATCACTTCCCGCACTGTCTCCTACTCCCGCTCCTCCCCCTGGTACACCACCCACCTCCGCTCACTGAAATGCCAGGTGCGGGCTGCTGAGCGCACCTTTGTCAAATCCGGCTTAACGGTCCACCGACAAATCTGGCTGGACCTCCTCAAAATTTACCGCTCCACTCTAGCCTCGGCCAAGTCGTCCTTCTACTCCAGGATAATCCTGGAGGCGAAGAACAACCCCAGGCTACTGTTTTCCACCACATCCCGACTCCTCCGTCCCCCCGCCACCCCGCGCAGGTCATCTCCTCCAACCTTCACTGCGAGGAGATGCTGGATTTCCTTGAATCCAAGATCAAGGGAATCCGCTCCGCGGTCACTTCCCCTCCAACTTCCACCCACCACCCACCCCTTCCCTCCCACACTCCGACTCCTACCCATCCTCCCCTACACACCTTCGTACCCGTTTCCCCACCCTCTGTCACTGAACTCATCCTATCCCTAAAACCAACCACCTGCTCCCTTGACCCCATCCCCACTCCACTCCTTATCTCCCAGCTCCATTTTCTTGCCCCACACATCACTGACATCATAAACCTGTCCCTCTCCTCTGGCTCTGTCCCCATTCCATTAAAAACTGCCATCATCACGCCCACCCTGAAAAAACCCTCCCTTGATGCGTCGCAGCTATCAAGCTACCGGCCCATCTCCAACCTCCCCTTTCTCTCCAAGGTCTTGGAAAGAGTTGTCGCCTCCCAACTGCGCTCTTTCCTTTCCACCCATTCTCTTTTTGAACCCCTTCAGTCAGGTTTCCGTGCTGCTCATAGCACAGAAACTGCCCTGGTCAAGGTCACCAATGATATCCTGACCATCTGTGACCAGGGCTCCCTCTGTCTCCTCGTCCTCCTCGACCTATCGGCAGCATTCGATACGGTCGACCACACTATCCTACTCCACCGCTTGTCCTCCCACCTCAACTTTCAAGGCACTGTCCTTGAATGGTTTAGGTCGTACCTTTCTCACCGTCTTCACTTCGTCTCAACGAATGGCTTCTCCTCCACCCCCCGTACTGTCTCATGTGGTGTCCCTCAGGGCTCTGTCCTCGGTCCCCTCCTCTTCACCCTCTATATGCTCCCCCTTGGTGACATCATCCGCAAACATGGGGTTAACTTCCACATGTATGCGGATGACACCCAACTCTACCTTTCCTCCTCTACTCTCAACTCCACGACCACCGATGTCCTGACAGCCTGCCTGTCCGACATCGAGTCCTGGACGAGAGACAACTTTCTTCAGCTCAACGTGCAAAAAACCGAGGCCCTCCTGATTGGCTCACGTCAGCGCCTCCGCACCTCAGGCGCTGACACCATCAGCATCCAAGGCTGCACTCTCCACCTCTCAAAGCCAGTCAGGAACCTCGGCGTTTTGTTCGACCCTGAGCTGTCCTTTCTCCCTCACATCCGCACCACAACTGGCACCGCCTTCCATCACCTCCGGAATATCGCCAGATTACGGCACTACCTCACCCCTCACGCTGCTGAAACCCTGGTTCACGCCTTTGTCACCTCAAGGCTGGACTATGGGAACTCTCTCCTCGCCGGCCTTCCCGCCACCTCCCTCCACAAGCTGCAGGTCATTCAGAACTCTGCAGCTCGTGTACTGTCCCGCACCAGGCTTCGGGACCACATCACTCCCACCCTCGCTCGCCTCCACTGGCTCCCCATCCCCCAGAGGATTGATTTCAAGATCCTCATCCTCACCTACAAGGCCATTCACGGCCTTGCTCCCTCCTACCTCTCCAACCTACTATCCCCCTACCTACCTGCCCGTACCCTCCGTTCCTCTGGCTCCGGTCTGCTCCACGTCCCCCGCCCCAACCGCCCTACTATCGGTGGTCGGGCCTTCAGCCTCTCAGCCCCGAGGCTCTGGAACTCCATCCCCCAGTGCCTTCGCCTTGCTTCCTCCCTTTCCTCCTTCAAGGCCGGTCTCAAAACCTTTCTCTTTGACCGTGCCTTCAGCTCCCCTCTCGACTCTCTTCCTCCTCCTCGCTCCCTCCCTTCCCTCCCCTCACCCTGACCATTTCCCCCTCCTCTCTCCCTCCCTTCCCTCCCCTCACCCTGACCATTTCCCCCCTGCTCGGGTCATGACCCAACTGTGCAGCGCCTTGGGACGTCCTCCTGACGTGAAAGGCGCTCTATAAATGGAATCTTGTTGTTGTTGTTGTTGTTGTAATAGCGGAACGAGCAAGGCGGGGGACGTGAAGTAGGCCAGAACCCGCTGAGCGTAGGGAGTGAGCAGGGTGGTAGGGGTTTAGGAAGTCAGAGAGGTAGACCGTGGAGAGCTTTGAAGGTGAAGACCAGGATCTTGAACTGTATCCCCTGTGTGACAGGAAGCCAGTGGAGTTGGGCGAGGATGGGGATGATAGGGTGGCGGAGCCCAGTGCAGGAGAGGACATGGGCTGCAGAGTTCTGGATGATCTGCAGCCTATGGAGGGAGGAGTTGGGGAGGCCGACAAGCAGTGAGTTTGCATAGTCGAGCCTCGATGTAATGAAGGCATGTATGAGGGTTTCGACGGCCTGTGGTGTGAGACAGTGTCTGAGCCGGGCGACGTTGCAGAGGTGGGGGAAGGCAGAGCAGGTCATGGCACAGATGTGGAGTAGAAAGGATAGTTGAGGGTCAAACAAGACCCCAAGGTTCCGATCTGGCTTAGTAAAGTGGAGTGTGCAACCATGGATGGTGATGCTGTCAGCGCGAGTTGAGGAGGCACTGACAGGAGCCAATCAGGAGAGCCTCGGTCTTGTCATACCATGTACAGTACATCCTTTACAGTATATCCTGTCAAGTGCTTTGAGAAATCCAGACGATGTGATAAGGTACAACAATAACAACAAGATTCCATTTATAGAGCGCCTTTCACGTCAGGAGGACGTCCCAAGGCGCTGTACAGTTGGGTCAGGACCCGAGCAGGGGGGAAATGATCAGGGTGAGGGAAGGGAGGGAGCGAGGAGGGGGTAGAGAGTCGAGAGGAGAACCGAAGGTTCGGTCAAAGAGAAAATATAATTTATAGAAAATATAATATATAGAAAATATAATTTAAGGTACTGTATTAAATGCAAAGCTTATCATTATATAATCCTTTCTGCACAATTTGATGTTTTAACTCTATTTAGAAGAGCAGATTAAAAGCCTTCACAAGACAGGTTGCTGATCTCGGTCAACATGCGTGGGAGTCAGACAGACAGGACAAGCTGCTACTAATTGTGCCTATGTTGGGCACAAGGGCGGAGGGGCTGGGATAGAGCAATGTCCTATGAATGAGGACTGGCTAGCAGCTGAACATTGCAGAACTTAAATGTCTGCCTGTGCCTGCTATAGGGTGTGTTAATTCCTATTTGTGTGGTTTCATATTACTAGTTTATTGCCAGACCCAAACGTGCCTCTTGAGCCCAACAATGAAAAGTCGTCAGTTTTCGCAACGTCCAATTTGGAAGAACCATTTTTGGAGTCGCAGCTTATTTTATATTAGTAATGGGAACCAATAATACTTTGTCCATATGCAAATCTCCATAGAAATGTTCAACACAGTGGGAGTCCATTTGACTGATTGTACAGGGCAACTATTATAATATTGCCGTCTGAATTCAGTATCTCAGTTGCCCTTTATAACAAAATGTGAAAAAGGCTGACTTCTGGGATGGCAGATGCAGCTGATGCCACTTCCTGCACACAATTGGCCAAAACTATTTCTTTATAATAATAATAATAATAATCATTGCATTTGATAATGCACCTTATCACATCTTTGAGATGTCTCAAAGCGTTTCAAAGCCCATTTATTCAGTGGGGCACCATTATAATACAGTAGTTGCTTGTTCTTAACATCCCCAATAGGGCTATAATGGGACATTAACACTTCTGCATTCACTGTGCATAAGCACAGATCTGTCTGTGCGCTGACTGGTACCCACACTAAAGAATGGCTGAATTCCAGGTCATCGGGTTGTAGTCAACATCACTTCCTGTCCACTTCACACAGAAGTAACGTTGGCGATTTCACTTCATGAGGAAGTGATGTCGGCGGCAACCTGATAACACTGAAGTCGGACATTTGTTTAGGATGACAGCCAGCATTTTAGAGCAATCCTTCTTGACTTCCTCCACTCTTGTTGGATTTATTTAGTAGGCAAATATTGAGGTCCACATTCAATCCTTTCCAAACGAACCTGCGATTTAATGAAGCACGTTGTAACAGGATTCTACTAAATGTGTTCCTGAACAAGAATCTTCATTATTTTGAGGTAATAACTGAAGAATGATTGAAGAATCAGCCTTTTCTAAGTGGGGGAGATTGTAATCTTGCCCTTGACTTTGTGCTAAATTGATCAGGACTGGTGCCTTGCACTCACAGTGGTGACTGTGTATCTCTGACCAGGCTAATTATAGGATCAGAGCTTGACTGATGCTTGAAGCCTGAGATGTCCCAAGGGATGTGATTATTTATACTCTTCACACCAACTATCTGCAACAGTTATTCTGGGCTGAAACTAATTCTTGCAGTGGAATACCATCATTATTGGATATTCCTATTGACATTGCTAACACTTCGGATCACGCTCCTGTCTGAATTGATTTTATATTTGATCCATTGTCTAATTGTCCATCCATGGAGGCTTAATGAATCCTTGTTTCAGAACCCTGATGCAGCTAAATGTTTAGATACTGATTATTTTAATATTAATGATGACGGGAGAGTTGACCCTGCTTCAGTCTGGGGTGTTGCTAACAAAATATGGAGAGGCAATTAATAGCTTATGGATACTGTAAAAAGCCACGTGTGGGAGGAAGGCTATGAAAGAAAGCAAGATTAAAAAAAGCACTTGAAAACTCAACACTCTCATGCCTCCCATTGGGCTGAACTTTTAAAGTAAAAATAGTGAAAAAAATTAAGTGAAAAAATTGGAATTTGCACAAAAGGAGGTTAAAGCCTTGTATAGTGTCAGTCTGGCTCAGCTAGTAATGCTCAGGCCTCTTGAGTCAGGAGAGGAGGCTGGTGATTAGTAGCATAGGCAGTGCTAATGGGTAGACTATTTTAAAAATAATTGGACCTAATACATTTATATATTTTTTTAAAAAACACAGTGGGAAATAAAAATCACCTCACAATGTACACAGGATACTGATGGTTACCCTCCAATTTCTTCCCCCCACCACCCTCCTGCCCCAGGCCATTGTAAATGTGCAAGTGATCAGGCCCAGAGAACTCGATGGATTTAAATCTCTAACCCTGGGACGGCCAGGGCCAATTTAACCTCCCCTGCAACCCAGCTGAGACTGGCAAACACAGCACAAACTAAGATTTGAACCAGCAAGTTCCTGGTCTGTAATCTGTGGCTCTATCCAGTATCACATCAGGCTGCCACCTGCTTTTGTTACTTCTGGGTTCTTTCTGAGTGCCAATACTGAAAACTCTAGATCATTGTATTGGTTTGGATGAAGAATGACGTATTGTCCATCTGATATCATCTCTCCAGAACACCCACCCACCATCCTCCCATCACAATATCAAACTGTTTTTTTAAACGGCCAGGGTCCTGACCTCAACCACAGCTTGTCCAATTGCTTCCCATCTGTATAAACAAGCTTGAAAATAATATTTCTGGAAAATAATATTTTACATTTCCCCAAATCAAAAGATTTTTGGTGGTAATTTTATGTTTTAAAAAGAAAAGGGTCAATGTCATTGGTGAAATTCTCTTCAGATAGTAGGGATTCCAAATTCAAGCAGAGGTTCAGAGGCGACATCGCTGTAAATCCAGCAATCCCTTCGGGACCTGTAATTCTGTCAAATGGAGTGCCTCACAATGCAGTCTGGAGAAAGGGTCATACCCCATAACATTAACTGATCAGGTGTCTGTGTAGTATTACAGGAAAAACTTGAGATGATGTGATTTATATCCCTCTGACATAACACAATTACATGGAGTCCTGTAGCTCAGTGGCTAGAGCACTTGGGTTTGATTCCAGGCAGAATGTTGGGCAAGTTTCCTTACTCCACACGCCTCTGTTTACCCAGCAGTAAGTAGAAATCCGGTTGATTGACAATTGGCGGATTGCTTTTCCGGGGGTAATAATTCCTACAAAAAAACAATAATAAATTGGTTACTATTTGTGGTGCGCAATTGGCAGCCACGTTTCGCCCACAAAATATACAATCAATTCACTTTACAGTATAATCTGTGAAGCACTTTGAAATGTCTCAACAACATGATAAGACTCTATATCAAATGCAAGGATTATTATTATTATATTGCAAGTGATGCACGCGCCTAGCAATAACAAGGACAGTGCTAAGAGGAAGGGTGAAATGGTATCCAGTTGTCTGTTATTGCCCCATTATCCTTGCCGAAAATTCACTGGAAACAAAATGCTCTAACTGTAAGATATTTAGTTTCACGAAAGATCTGTCCGTAGATTTTAATCTTTTAATGTTTGTATTATGGAAGTTGTATTTATATTTTACTCTGTCTCAGGATGATGGCGAGGCCAGCCTTTAGCACCCATCCCTAGAATTTCCACGTGTACGTCGCATATATACATGAAGCTCTGTCTGGTCTGGATACTCTTAAGTTTAATGACAGTTTTCCACATGTGTCAGACACTTGACTGACAAAAAAAACAGTTTTGTAAATACCTATACTTTTTCCCTTAAGCAAATTTGTGTTGCTAATCTACAATTTGAGCAATGTACAGTGCAAATACGGTGGTGCTTTCTGAAGTGTAGAGACCGATGTTGGAATGAAAGTCCATTCTGAGTTGTGAATGAGTTCATAGAAAGCTGCTGTGATTCATGTGGCTCATTAGTTATAATGTCTTTCTCTCTGTAGGTGCCGGTATTGAAGCCCATGGATCTTATGGTGGAGGTCACCCCCCGGAGGATCTTTGCTAACGCTCATACCTATCACATCAATTCGATCTCCGTCAACAGTGACTGTGAGACGTACATGTCCGCTGACGACCTCAGGATTAACCTCTGGCATTTAGGAATCACAGACAGGAGTTTCAGTATCCTTTGATCTAATATGCAAGCAAGATTTCAAAGGGAATTGTCAGTATCACAGAAATCAGACCTGTTGAGACTTAACTTTTCTTGTTAATTGCCACACATGAATTTTATTTCTCTGAGAACTGGAAGTGTGTTGCAGCTTCCAAGCGTGCATAGGTTTTATAATCTATAATACCGCCACAGATAACTTCATCTAAATTTCCAATAAACTCAATTGAAAAAGAATTGGAACAAATGTACAGAAGCGATTGCAGTTTGGCACCCGTATTCTGACAGTGAACTGCTATAATATTGGTTTTTATTTCATGTTGAAATCTTTCTTCAGTATTGAAAGAATTCTAATAAGTTTTTTCAGAAGCATTGCCTGAACAGTAAACATTGTAATGGGAGGATAGTGATGGTTTTGCAATGGAATTGTATTTTAAGTTGCACCTTGTTAATTTCTGGCCTTTGCTTATTATATGGGTCTGTGAACCTGGGAAGGTCAACCAGTTGTCCACTAGATGTGTGACTGAAGGATCCTGGGTTTCCATCTCAGTGGTCCCACTTATTTTATTGATTTATAGGCCGTTTATTTTCTCATTAGTAATTTGAGCAGCAGAACCCAGAAACCAAGTCAGAATAGTGTGCAAATCCCTTGGAATCTCAATTCTCCTGTCTTCTTTCAGTGACATCTAATTCCTGCTGCACAGCTACTTTGTACCTCTGAGAATAACATCCCTTGTGTGATAATAATTCTATATTCATAATCCTTGCATTTATTTGATATAAATAATAATAATCCTTGCATTTGATATAATGCTTTTCACGTCGGGAGGACGTCCCAAAGCGCTTCACAGAACACA
This sequence comes from Callorhinchus milii, assembly GCF_018977255.1. Taxonomy (NCBI): domain Eukaryota; kingdom Metazoa; phylum Chordata; class Chondrichthyes; order Chimaeriformes; family Callorhinchidae; genus Callorhinchus; species Callorhinchus milii. The sequence goes on along the minus strand of NW_024704742.1, from coordinate 26,532,333 downwards.
CTGTAAAGTGAATTGACTGTATATTTGTGGGCGAACGCGGCAGCCAATTGCGCACAGCAATGTCCCACAAACAGTCGTAGATTGAAAATGACCAATTTATTATTGTTTTTGGTTTTGGAGGGATTATTATTAGGCTCTGTGTGGAGTAAGGAAACTTGCCCAAGGTTTCGCCCTCTGCCTGGAATTGAACTCAGGTCTCTCACTTGCAAAGCGAGTGCTCTAACCACTGAGCTACAGGACTCCATATAGAGCTTTTCACATCAGGACAACGTCTCAAAAGCACTTCACAGGATTTTGCTGTAAAGTGGAGTGACTGTACTTGTAGGTAAATTTGATCAATGGCAGGATAAAAATGTAGTCCTAAATTTAAATAGTAAAATAGAATTGGTGAGCATTTATCAGATCAAATGTATTAAATACCGCACATTTATGCTATGAAAATCCTGATGGGTTTGCCCGATAAGAAAATGTGATGTGAATCCATCAGAAAGCTGCAGATTAGGTGTGGTTTGTAGTTCAACATCGTCAGGGACAGTTCATCATTGTCTGGAGGTGAAATATACTTGTCTGAGGTGAAGCCCAGGCAGAAAAGATTAGCTGCATTATCTGAAAGAATCCAATTCCTTCACATGTTGAAATAAAGGTTTGTATGTGGGTACGATGAACCGTGAACCTTATCAGCTGCAAATCTTAAACCTTACAGTTAATCCCCCCCACACAAAAAAAATGATTGCTATGTTAGGGTAGACAATAATGACTGGGCAAACGATTCGATATCCAGTCTACTGCACAGTACCATCATCAATGGTAAACCATTTGAAAGGCCAACACGAAAGATTAAATGGCATTGAACAGTCCTTTTATTTTCCAGTAAACTCTATATTTGTTTGATTAGTGTCCTTGAAATTTTCAGCCCAGAAGGAGGCCATTTAGTTCATTATGTCCTTGCGATGCTAAGTTCCCTCCACCACTCTTCTGTCCCTCCACTCCTGGAATTTACTACAAGAAGCTTGTGTTTACAGTGCCTTTCTAGTCAAAGAACGTTTCTAGGCACTTGACAAATATAGTGGTGGAAATCCAGTAGGGGAACAGGAGATTTAAAAATGGTTCAAATATTTGCTTTAATCCCCAAACCCTGTCCTTTCCCATATCTCATTCTGTAGTTTTTTTTAAATGTTATGATTCCCTTGGCTTCAAAAGCCACTTGGCAGAAATGCTATCCTATTAACTCTTTTTGTGAACACATTTCCTCTAGCCTCCTTAATACTTACAGTAATAATCTTGTGTTTATATAACTGTGTTGCTGACTTGCCCACCTGTCGAAATTAATTCTTCTCTCGTTCTCCATCTAAACGTTTCATTAGTTTGGATTACATGTTTTACTTCCCTTCTTAGTTTTCCCGACTCCAGCAAATGGTTTTCCTTAAGCATTTTGCGGCAACTGTATACTTTCATAGACTGACATCCTGCTGTATCCGATGGCTCTATATCCTGTCTCTTAATTGATCATCCAAACTGCACAGTTTTCTAGGTGTGGTCTATGTTATACAAATAGCAAAATACTAATAGTAATGAGTTGCTGCTATCAGTGATTCTGTTCCACAGTCAGTTGGGTTTATTGGTAATCATAATAACCCTCACCTTTGATATCGCTTTGTATAATGGGACGACATCTCAAAGCCCTTCACAGGACATTCTGTAAAATGTAGCAACTGTATTTTGTAGGTAAAATAAGCTTATTAGGAGCTGCATGGTACCATTAACTGTGAAAGTATACAGTTACCAAAAGGTGTCCATTCAGAATTACTGATTCTTAAATTTTCCAAGTTATTTGACCCGGGTTGTTTTAAGATACAAACAGGGTTTTGTTTTGCACCAGAATATATAATAAGAATAATAATAAAAATAATCCTTGCATTTGATACAGCATCTTATCATGTCATTGAGACGTCTCAAAGTGCTTCACAGAATATACTGTAAAGCGAAATTGACTGTATATTTTGTGACTGAAACGCGGTAGCCAATTGCACACAGCAGTGTCCCGTATGTATAGAATTATCAGTGCGGGGAAGATGCGAAGCCAATATTCAGAGTTTGCCAATAAATCCCAAACTGGCCCTAGTTCTAAATGACCTGCTGTTCAAATGCTTGGAACTCTGTTTGAGTTTGATGAGCTGGATCACCTTGGGTCAAATCAAGTTGAAACTTGAACTGGAGGAGGCCTCAGTATCTCAGTGCTGAAAACCAAATAGCTGGTAAGAACATCAAGATTATTCTTGAATTTTCAGCGTGGTAATAGTTTTTCTATGTAACGATGCCCAGAAGAGAGCTCAAGCTGAGATCTCGTTACTGACCATTCAAACTAAAATGGCTCGCAGCACAGTCTCAGTGCTGCAACTTGCAGGTCACTGGCAATTGAGTGTTAGAAAATAAATGAGACTTTTGGCAGCACGGCGCTGATGAGTGCTGCTTTCAGATTACTGGCAAAAGACAAATGAAGACGGTTCCCATGGCAATAGTGTCGCTGTGACCACTGCATACTCATCCTCATCCACTGAGTGTCTAAATGGTCATGTTATATTCTGACGGATGCGGATCTGGCCTTGGCAGCAAACGTTAATGAAAAAATATTCCCTGCGGTTTTTGCAACGTCCCCAGGAGATTAATTTCGTTCTGGTAAAGTGAGCCACAACTGTTCATTAAAATGAGGCTCTCAAAAAAACTATTTAGTGAATGATAAGTAGTAATATCACACATTTAGGGGGCATTTAGGAGCTTCTTCCTGCAGCCCCTTTGATATTTTTCCGTTGATTGACTTGTCCCTTTAGAACGATGCCTATGACTTGTACCACAGAGCTGTTTTGGGTGACAGTGTGTCATTGGCAGCTTGTCACGCTAAAGGAACACACTGCTGGTTTCAACCAATCTGCTAGTTCAGCCTTTTGAGCAATTCTTCGGCCAGAATAAATCGAGAATCATTTCCAAAATGATAAGTTCAGAGGGGATGTGAGGTCTGTCTGCTGTCATTTGAGTGGGATGCAGTGCTGAGCGGCAATTAGGAAGAAATGCAGGAAACTATTATTTTTGGGTTGAGCAGAATGACTAAAATGCTCCAAGACACTATTGTGTTTGAAGGCTGCTGTACAAGTTGTTGTTATGGACTGGGGTGTGGTCCAGTTGGATAATTCTAAAAATATTTTTTGTCCCACATGTTTTGCAAGCGGAGCTGAAATTTTGGGCATGTTGAGCAGTATAAGATAAGATTGGGAATCTAGAAGAGAACTTAGGAGGAACTACTTCATGCAGAGGGTAGTGAGATTGTGGAACTCGCTGCCCGAAGCAGTAGTTGAATCAATTAGTACAGATGCATTTAAAAGGAAGCTGGATTTTACATGAGGGAAAGGGGAATAGAAGGTATGGGTGGAGAGACTCATGTGGAGTATAAACACTTTCACGAGCTGGTTGATCCGAATAGCCTGTTTCCGTGTTGTACAATCCTTGCCTTCTCTGGCTCCGCCTTGCCAACGTTCTTCTCGGACTCGGGTTCCATTTGTGCAGATGGAGACTGTGTGATAGATATCGCCCGAGTCAATCCTAACGTGCCATTTTAAATCCTTATAATTTATTGTAGCTTGCAATTATCTGCACTGCTTCACAGATGAATTCCTATTGGTCATCAGATTGAGCTCTTTCAAGGACTCCTCCCAGACACTGTCAGATTTGTACATTCTCAATACATGAGTAATTAAGCCGGCATAACATTGTGAATCTCATTTGATTATGTCCTTGTGGAAGACGAGAAGCCTCTTGTGGTAGCTGTTGCATTACAAGCTCACATGCACTGATTCATTTGTATAGTAGCTGCACTGCAGTTTCTAGTTGTGGAATGAGTTTCCTCTACAATATGGAAGCTGGAGCTTTCTCTGATAGTCAATCCAATAAATTATTCTGGTCTAGTTCTAAATGTCCCAAGGCTCAGAAGAAGAACAAGTACGTGCATAACAGGTTGGTCTTGTGATTGTGAGCAGTGTATTTGTGCAGACCTGTGTCTGGTTGGATTTCTGCAAATCTTGTTCAAAAACTGAAGGAGTCTAAACTGTCGACTGACTTTCCTCTAAACTGAAAGGCACTTTGATATATGGTGGCTGCTCTTTGAAGGTAAGAAATCAGATGTTTCTTTAACTAATTCGACCTGAATAAACAATGCTTGATCCAAATATGAAGCTTGCTCATTGAAAGACCATCAAGTGGGAGTGCAGTGGGAGTTTATTACAATGCAGTGCCATTTATACCAAATGTGTAGAGTTTCAATCTATTATCTGGGTTTAATAAGGAGGTAATTAACTCTTTAAGACCATAAGACCGAAAGACGTAGGAGCAGGAGTAGGCCATTCGACCCCTTGAGCCTGAGCCGCCATTTAATGAGTTCATGGTTGATCTTCAAACCTAATTCCATTTACCCACCTTATCCCCATATCCCTTAATCCGTCTATCCTTTAGAAATCTATTAACCTCAGTCTTGAATATGTTCAAAGACTGAGCATCCACAGCCTTCTGGGGTAGAGAATTCCACAAATTCACTACTCTCTGAGTGAAGAAATGTTTCCTCAACTCAGTTCGAAAGGGCTGCCACTTAATCTTGAGACTATAACCCTTAGTTTTAGATTCTCCAACCAGGGGAAACAGTCTCATGGCATCTACCCTGTCAAGACCCTTAAGAATCTTATAGGTTTCTATAAGATCACCTCTAATTCTTCTATATTCTAGAGAATGTAGGCCTAGTTTACTCAACCTATCCTCTTAGGTCAAACCCCTCATCCCAGGAGCCAACCTAGTGAATCTACGCTGCATCCCCTCTTAGGTGAGTATGTCCTTTCTTAAATACGGAGACCAAAACTGCACACAATATTCTAGGTGTGGTCTCACCAAGGCCTTATACAACTGCAGCAAGACTTCCCTACTCTTGTACTCTAACCCTTTTGCAACAAACACCAACATGGCATTAGCCTTCCTAGTTGCTTGCTGTACCTGCATACTAACGTTTTGGAACTGGTATACAAGGACACCCAAATCCCTCTGAACACTAACACTACCTAGTCTCTCCCTTCTAGAAAATAATCCGCTTTTCTATTTTTACTACGTAGGTGAATAACTTCACACTTCCCCACGTTATACTCCATCTGCCACCTTCTTGCCCACTCACCTATCCTGTCCATTTCCCTTTGCATGTTTTGTGTGTCATCCACACAGCTTACTCTCCCACCTTTCTTAAGATTTGAAACCAGACTCTTTTGATCTGCAGAGTCAATCATCTCAATTGGCTATGTTTATAATTTTGCTTGGAGGGTCACTGCCCGGTTTTATTTGTATAAGTATATTTTAAACTAGTACAAGTGTATTTTGATCATTACTCACTGTGTCAAAACAGTGTGAAGCCACAATAAGCAAGGCAAACAGGTTACTGGGTTATATTGCCAAATCAATTGAGTATTATCCAGAGGTAAAACTCAAGCTATTTAGTGTTCTGGTCAGGTGCACTGTTTCTGGAGATGTTAACACTTCAGTAATCCTTTCAGGGAGACAAATTTACCAAAGGCTTTTGCAGTGTACACACATTCAAGTGTTTGCTACCTGCCTCTGAGAGACTGCTGCATTCCTTCTGGGCTTTATTATTAAATTGTTTCATGACAGGAGCAGATTTTTGCTGCATTATGAAGCAAATGTTATAGGTGGAATTTGCAACTAAAATAACGATTACTTTGGTAGTCTCACTTTGATGGGTTGTGGTCCAATTTTCCTCTGCTTTACAATGGGCAGCATATTCATCAATCTCTGGAACTATCTCTTTGCCTTGTACCCACCCTCTGCTTTAAAAACTCTTCTTAAAAACCTATCCGTTTGGCAATGCCTTCCATTGCCTCCCTCCTACCCCTTCCCCGCCCTGCTCAGGGCTCCCACTCTGTATCTGTGAAGTTCTTTGAGACATTTTATTAATAAGAAGAATCCTTCCATTTGATAAACCGCCTTATCATGTCTTCGAGACATCTCAAAGCCCTTCACAGGATAGACTATAAAGGATTGACTGTATTTTGTGGTATTTTGCCAGTTTGCACACAGCAATATCCCACAAACAGCCATGGAATGAGTGACCAATTTTATTTTGGTGATTTGTTGGCCAGGACACCGGGAGAAACTCCCATGCATTATGCATTTGAAGTCTAATACCTGTGCATTTTTTGTGTTGTGAACAGGCCTCTAGGACCAGGTTGCTTCATTTGTTGTAGTGGGAAATCTGCTGATGAGTGGCAGCAAGGTTCCTGAGTCTGGGAGTGTGAGACAGATTGACAGACACATCTGCAGTGCTGGTGTGACATAGACATGTGAGACACTCTGAGATATTTTGCATCTATCTTTGTAGTGCAGTTACTGAAAAGCAGGGATTCTCGTGTTGAGAAGGAAAAATGGGGATACCCGTGATCAGATGATATTCTAAAGAAGAGGCAAACTCAGCTGGTTAATAATCATCATCCAAACTCTGAGATTAATAATAGTATAATAATAATCCTTGCATTTGATATAGCACCTTATCACATCTTATCTTATCTCTTATCTTATCTCTTATCTTATTGTCTTGTCTCCTTTCCCTCCCCTCACCCTGACCATTTCCTCCCTCCTGGCTCCCTCCCTTCACTCCCCTCACCATTTCTCCCCTGCTCGGTTCCTGACCCAACTGTCCAGCGCTTTGTGACGTCCTCCCGACATGAAAGGCGCTCTATAAATGGAATCTTGTTGTTGTTGTCTTCAAGATGCCTCAAAGCGCTTCACAGAATAAACTAAATTGAATTGACTGTATATTTTGTGGGCGAAACGCAGCAGCCAATTGCGCACAGCAGTGTCCCATGAAGTCGTGGATTGAGTGACCAATTTTAAGGTATATTCTTGAAATCCTCCCCCACCTATGCCCCCTCCCACCACCCAATCTGCAGTTATCAGAGTTTAAGTTTTCTAACCAATATTGAATCCCTTTTTATGATGTTGCAGCCTGTAGCTGTACTAACTCTTTGTGTATTCCATCCTGTTGATGTAGTCACAATCACTAAGGGTTAAGAAATTGATGGCATTTTCAGAGACATTTCACTGAGAAATGCTAGGCAGTTTGTTGCTGAGAAACTCTAGGTCCAGCATACATCATGTTAATGAGTTCTTTTTATTAGCACACTGATGTGTCTGTGTTGTTTGCTTGATGATCGGCAGCCTCACTGTTCAGCATCGCACCAGCCACAGATAAGCCCTGCATCTGGAGGCTTGGGATGTGCTCCAGCTTTGCCCAGTTGACCCTTCCTGCTTTGTAATCAGACGCTGAATACCTTATTTATTATTTCAGCCCCTTGTGCCCAGACCGTGAAAGTATTTGCACCTCTCGAGATTTGGGAGAACGTGCTTTTGAATGAGTGGATTTTACTCGGTAAAGTGAATGAGCAACAAATCCGTGTTGCTGTTGGCTGCAATTTATCACAAGCTCAATACCTCGTAGCAGCGAGACTGCATGCCTCATCCGAAGAAAGCTCTGAACACTATAACTCAACCTCATTATCTTGCATTGGGAGATTGTGCTGGGACAAAATGATGAATGGGTCGTGAAATGCTGGTTCATTTGCTTTTGATGTTTTGTTTGAGATCATTAGAAATGTTATTTCTGTAGGAGTGTAGGAGTGGGGAGGGGGGTGAGGGGATGGAAGGGAGACATTTTCCTCTAGTTTAATTTTATTTTATAGTAATAAGTACTTTGTAGGTGCCGGTGCGAATCTTGTGTGTAAGGCAGTAGAATTTGAAGCACTGCTGGACGCTAATTGGGTTTCATATTCAGTCTGAAATGCACAAAACCGCTTTCCACTGTGTCCAGCAGCAAGCAGGAACGCTTTCCTTGTTGAACTGTAAATGGGAATTCTCACTGTGGGTGTGTTTGATTATGTCCATAAATCGGACACACAATTCAACTATATTTGCAATGCCTCATTTCCACACAACCTCCTGAAAGGGTCTTTGAATGGCGATTGAGAGCAAAAACCCTATTATTTTCTCTCTCCCTAGTTGAACTTGCTGATTCCATGGCTGAGATCATCCCAACGCAGCAAGGATCGGAAGTGAAAGCTGCAACCCCCTGTTCTGGGTGGTGCTCCTTCACCCACCAAGCCATTAGAGCGGTAGCAACAAATTACTGTTAATTCAGAGGGTGTCCTCTAAAAGCCATGCTTGGTGCTTAAAATACATGTATGCATAAGACATTGATTGTGTGGCCTCGATGTTTGAATTGCATAGCATCGCAGAAGCTATGAGTGCGGAGGGAAAGTGAAAGTGAAAGTTTTACAGCCTTTCATTTAGGAATCACTCCATTTTTTTTTAATGGAGCATCCTCATCATTTTATGGTATCTTTTCTCTAGTCCTGATGGTGCAGTCTTCTTTAGTTGTGGTTTTCACCCTGTAGCGTGCTTCTCTGTTGACGTGTGATAATGTTCACACAAAAAGTTTAGCAATTGTGATGAGAGCTCAAAGCGTACCTGAGATCCGGCCACATGTACTGACTCTGTGGCGGGTGATTTCATCTTCCGCGTTTTTTTTTGCTTAGTTGTCTTCTGCCTGGGGTTTGTGAAATCCTTTGAGATGTCTTGACGACATTAGTCTGACTTCTATTCCAAAGGCATTCTGGAGGCCACAAATAATCCAAAGGTACTATTCTCCACTGTTCATCAACTCCTCTGCACACCCCCTCAAGCATCCTCTATCCTAGCCAAGTGCGAAGAGGTCCTCGACTTAGTCATCTCAAAGATTGAAAACATCTGCTTGGCTGCATTCTCTTCCTTCCCCATATCCCCTTCCACCCTCCCTGAGCCATATACACTGCCCACTTCTTCCACCACAACCCCTTCCTACACTCCTTTGCCCGATTACTCCATCCTCCCTCTCAACCACCATCTCTCACATGAAGTCCACCACCTGCTACCTCGACCCCCTCCCCACCCATTTGCTGGTCATGCAACTCCCCCTCCTCTGCCCCTTGCTGACAGCCACAGTCAACCAGTTGCTCTCATCAGGCTCTGTTCCTCTCCTACCTTAAAGTGCTCTGAGATGTTATACTCGTGAGGGACGCTGTATAAATGCAAGTTGTTGTTAGTTTTCAATAGCCTTGGAGCGTTCCAGTTTCCGTGGATGATATATGTGGTATTGCAGTCCCATTTACAGTAACAGTAATGGTAAGAAACCCCAGTTGTATATTTCAACATGAATTTGTTAATGACAAATGTCTTTTTGTCTCTTAGCATGGTGCAGATCTCCGTGGTGGGATGCAGTGATTTAAGGAAATAAATCACTTTCAGAGACATGTCTGTGTCTTACTCAGGCCTGTTGTGCTTATGAGTAAGTTGTTTCCGATTCCTAACACTGCTTTATTTTGCTGAGAAACCTCACTCCACTTTGAGTACCTGTGTACATTATTGCGAAGGGCTGAGCAAAGTAAAGTAATGTTTGTTTTAGTTGATTTTTGTACCTCTTAATTTTATTTTTCATACCGTTTTAATCATTCAGTACAAGGGAAGGGAATGAAATGATTTGCGAGGTTTTATGGGTAGTACTATATAGATGGACCTTCTCATAACTGTGTAACTGCGGGACCATCTGCTATTATAATAACCCTTGCATTTGATGTAGTGCTTTGTCAAGTCTTCGAGACATTACATGATATACTGTAAAGTGGTGTGATTGTGTGGATTTTTTGGGTGAATGTGTCAGCAAGGTCCCACAAACAGCTATGGAGTGGGTGACCAATTGGATTTGGAGGATTGTTGGCCAGGACATCGGGATACACTGCTTTCTGTTTTCATATGGTGCCATGCAATCTTTTACGTCCACCTGAACAGACAGACCCAGTTAAAGTCTCATCCAAATTACAATGCAGCACAGCAGTGTTAGCTTAGACTGTATAAGTTCCATGTCTCGACGTGGGGCTTGAATGCATCAGTTTTAACTTGTCAATGCTACCTTTGACCCTGGAAATCTCCAGTCACTTGAAATCTCATCAGAGTGAGCTTGTAGTGGTTTCTTTCAGTCTTTTTTCCCTGTAGCTGCGGTGATTTCCTGATAGTCTGATCGCGTCATGCGAACGTAGGAACAGGGGTAGGCCATTCAGCCCTTCGAGGCTGTTACGCCATTTAATTAGATCATGGCTGATCTGTACCTCAACTGTCCAGAGACCTTGTGATGGAGAATCCCTACCTTACATCCCCATTGTGTGACATGACAAAGGAACATCTCAGAGAGGACATTATCGAGGTGTATAACATTTTAAACGGGATTGAGAAAGTAAACCCAGAACAAAACAGGTTATTTTCAAATGTGCTGAGGCTAAAGAATAATAGGGTACAGGATTAGAATTGCAAAGGGCAGACAGATGCCAAGAAGTATTTCTTTACCCAGAGGATAATTTAACAACTGGAACAGGTTACCACGAAGGGTGTTAGAGGCCAGAAACTAGACTCATTTTATTAGCAGCTTGATGCTCTGATGGAAGGATGAGTGTTCCAGATCATCTGAACAATATTTTACCTTTAACAAAGCACCTTATCACATCATTAAGATGTCTGAAAGCACATCACAGAATTTGTGACTGTGTATTTGTTGACAAAGATAGGTTTCCAATGGAGAAAATAATGTGGAAAGATTTGAAATCCTCAGTAACTACTTTTTTCATTACAGAGATTGTATTTCTACCTTTCATTCTAGTTCTCCGAACATTCGTTTTCAGAAATTACAAAACCTTAACAAAGTAAATCTGAGGATCCTGTTCATGTGGTGTCCTGCACATGGCATTGTTTTAAATCTTAATCTTAACTGTGGCCCTTGTTAACCGTCAAATATTTTGATGCCAAATCCGTTGTTTATTGTGAATGAAGTTGTGCGCCTTTTGTTTTCCTTAATGAAGCTTTTATCCAGACATTGTAGATATCAAACCTGTGGACATGGAAGAGCTGACTGAAGTGATCACCGCGGCTGAATTCCACCCCCACCACTGTAACCTCTTGGTCTACAGCAGCAGCAAGGGAACTCTGCGGCTCTGCGACATGAGGGCAGCGGCACTGTGCGACAAGCATGCCAAATGTAAGCTCCTGTTGTACCTGTACTCAGCCGCCGGCTCTGCAATGTTACTGTGTTGGATGGGGTGGGATGGGGGTGTTTGGGGGCTGGTAGGGGAAGACGCTTCTGTAGTGAAAAACTTGTCCAGCATAACTTGGCTGAACGTTTGATCTCTTACGCAGTTTCGGTCCAGCTTGTGGACCAAAACTCTGGCTCCGAGACACGGCGACACTGCACGAAGGGTGCTACATAAATGCAAGTTGTTGTTGTGCCTGTGGTGACGGGTCCAATAGTTTTGTCAATCACTATGATCAGCCATATGAAGGGGAGTCCTCGCTGCCTTGTCTGGAAAGTGTGGCTCCTTTTTACCTATTGAGCACTTTGTGGCTGATAGTTTAACAGGAGACAGAATGGCTGAATGATGCTTTGTTAATATAAACTCAAGTATATGGAACTTTTCTTTTAGCTTTCAAGATCTCTAAAGCAGCTCACACACCAGCCCACAGCATGCAATCGGAGAACTGAACTGAGAACTGAACAGTGCAAATACTGTTCACTGAGGTTCAAATCCATCTTACGATCATCTGATCCAATTTAGGGGGGAACGTTCCCAGCTGTTGTACAAAAGTGCTTGGGTTAGCATTAAATAAAAGCACGGCAGAAAGTGTGTCTGTGTGTGCGTTCTGAACTTGAAATAGTCTTTGAAATCTGAATTAATTAAAATTACCTGTTTCGGGTGACATGCCCTCGTTTTCACCTTTTTTTTAATGTTGCATGTGTATGAGTAAATACAGTGACTAGTGCTCGTTGCAAATATGCCTCTGTGTTTTGGATTTGGGATGGCAGTCAGAATGATGACAGGCAGGCAGGCGTTTGTATTCACAGATTGGGTGGACGGCTGAAGAGTGCTGTCGTGTCTGTAAGCTGTCAGAGGTATTGCTGGAGGCCTGGGAGCAGGACATTTGCTTATTTTTGTAGCAGGGAATGACGCAAGGTGTAGGGAGATGCAAGAAAGGGAACACTGAGAAAGAGGCGCTTGGAACTTCATCTGATTTCCATGATGGCCAAAGTTGTATTTTTAAGACATCCATATCTCTGGGGATCTTGTCTGAGCCCCATTAATCCATGACACAAGCATTGGAGCTCTCCTGTATTTATTTCCCCCATGAGTACTACAGTATTTCATATTGGGTTGCTTAGTTTATCAATTTAAGGGGAACGAAAAAATCAAATCCAAAACAGAAATGCGGAGATCAAGGTTTTGGTCAAGTTAGTGTAAATTGATCTAATAAATTAAGTTTCTAATCTTTTTTAAAAAATATTAGATGGTATTTGGATTGATCGAAATTCACCTTTTGGGGGATTGGTTTCCAGACCAATCCACTTAAATTGATGTTCAAAATGTAAAGTGCATAATTTTTTAAAAGGCTGATTTTGGCATCCTGTCAATCATCTACACTGGAAGCATCCACTAGTGGGGGGAGGGGGTTGTTGATTGATTAACAAATAGACATTAGCAGGTTGCACCTCATTGGTAGTATTTGAGAAACGTGGCATTGAGCTCTTAAGAAAATGCTGGATTTTGAACCTTGCCAATTTATCTGTAGCATCTTTTTCCCCCCCTGGAGCTTAATTGTTCTCATGTGATTAGCATTTAAAGTCACCAGCAAAACATAATGCGTATTTCTTGCAAATTCTAATCCAGACAGCACAGAGAATTTAAATCTAAAAGTGTCCATAATTCTGAACGTGTGGAATTATATTTTGTGGATTCAAAGAAAAAGCGATAGAATTAAGTTGTTTTAAATTGAAAATACTTTTTTTAAACGTACAAATGATATTGGCTTTTCAGTTTTATAATGCAACATGAAATTCACTCAAATTATACAAACGACAAAGAAATCAAAATGCTAATGATTGTGTGCCAATTAGAATTGCAATGCGATTCACCTGGCCTGACTATTTAGATAGCCATCCTTTGGTATATAGCCCTATTTGGTGCCTAAAGGTATAATAAGGTCTTGTAGTCATTGATTAAAGTCCATTTTCCAGATCTGTGAGTTGGAAAATAGCAATTTAATGTAGCAGTGTTCCGCTGAGCCAGCCCAGAGTTCATACAGCAAAGCAATGTACACAACATGTGACTGATGTAGTGCGGTGAAGGGAGAGGAAAAAATGCGAACAATAATGAATGAGGATGCAAATCTTGCCAGTGCAAGTATGCAAAAGGATAGAAAAGCTAAGAATAATCCTTCATTTACCCCAGACACTCTGCTTTTAGACCTGCTTTAAATTCCTCCTCATCATTTGTTTATTAAAAATGAATTGCCTTCTGCCATTTTAATGTCAGTGAGCTTGATGTTCTACAGCTGCTTCATCTACATTCACTGTTGATTTGAATTTATTTCTGTTACATTGTGATTAACCCAGTTGACCCTTCTTCCTTACAAAAGCACCTCAGTATTGCTCCAGGAAGCTTAGAATGAGAGAGATTTCATTAAGTCAATGGGAAAGGTTGGTAGAGCAACCTGAACTTCAGACATCTTGTCAAACCTGGGTAACGGATACATCTTTGCAAAGCAGGATTCCATGTTGTTAATGAGAAGAGGTTAATCTGGCATAGACTTCCAGATAGGCGTGGATGAATAGTCTTTGCCATAGAGAGGCTTGGATTGTAGTGGCACTGAACAGGTCACTGTTTTTATTTTCTCCGATGATTTGTTCTGTTTTTTGGTGAATGCCTAATTCCTCAATTCCTCGTCAATGCAGAGGCACTTCTTGCCCCGTTGTCTTGAGCTTTTCTGACATTAAGACAATACGTGGGGCATGTCATGCACCTAATCCTCCTCACTTTCTGCTTTCTCCTGTTTCATTTTATTGCTTCTTACAAGATTTAATAATCTCTATTACATTTCAGCATGCTCGATTCAGTTAGCAGTGCAGTAACGGAACAGTATTATGCATGAGCTAGATGTTCAATTGGACTTCGTATGAACGTAATGTCCTAAATGTTTGTATTTGTTTATCAAGACTTTATTCTAAATTTATGAACATGTGATATTGATGTTTAATGCTAGTGCCACTTTTAGCCTCAATGTTTGAAGAAGTCAGGGTTGCGTTGAACTGTATACAGTGCAGTCCTTTCAGAAGGCACCTTGGTTGAGCCCCGGTTTGGTTATAGCCGGGTCTACTGTGGATCCACAGTATTGTGGCTTCAGAGCTTCCAGCGCTGGCTGCTGGCTTCCCGTGCTACAAAATAGTCACCTTCCAGATTGCTGCTTGTTGGGTCGCTGCTGACATCACTTTCTGCACATTGCATGTGTGTGCACAGCAAGTATCGCTGATGACCTGATGAGCCAGAAGTGGAATTGGCGGCCATTGCTCGATACCGCAGAGTCTAATTTTTTGGTTTCAAGACTGTGTGGTTGCCTTGTGTAAAGAAATTAGAATGGGTCAATGGATCACATGATGATCGCTGTGTAAACAGGGAGAACATGTCTCTCAATGATTTTGACTGTCGGGGAGTTGGGGGGTGTAAAGGAAAGACAGAGAATGGGAGGGAAGATAAAGCAGTCTAAAGTGGTAGTGCTGTGATGTAAACCATATTTCACGCTCCGGGACGCTACCCCGCATGAAAAGTGCTACATAAATGCAAGTTGTTGTTGTATTTTCTCCATCAAAGTCTCCAAGTCATTGCAACATACAAGGGATTCCCTGAAAAANCTTTATTAGAAGAACTTTTTATTGGAAGTGATGCCTTTTGCATGCCTTTTAAACCCTAAAGACTCTGATTCTCGCTTTCTGTGTCCTTTCTCTCTCTCCTCACTCTAATGCTCATACTTTCTCTCTTTCTCTCTCTCTCTCTTGCACACAGGCGTGCTCACCTTACTAATTAATTTACACCCATATTCTCTCTGGCTGGCTCGCTTGCTTTCTCACCCTCATTTTTTTTTCTCTTTCTCTCACACTATGGGATGCCCTTGTGGTCCCAGTCCAGTCTTTGACTCCCCCAACCATTGTTCCAAGTGTTATACGAGGGTTTCAGGGTTTCGCTGAATGAAGGGATGTCGCCTTAGGCTCCCCTTTTCACCTCCAAGCAAAATAAGTAATGTTAACAGTTCTTGGAGTCCACCATCCTCTCCACCAGGGAAACATTGCACAAGGCACCAGGGAAGCGAAGAAAGTGTAAAGGAGGAAACAAATTTTAAAAATGAAAGGAAAAGAACTAAATCAGGTTATCTTTGTGTTTGAGTCAGAAATAAAAGGTACACGACGCCTCTCACGCTTCAGGAAAGTGCTTTAGAAAAGGCATTGTCCCCGTAACTGCACTTGTGGCTGAGATCCTTTCAAAGCTGAAAGACCCCAATTAACCTAAACTCAGAAGAAAAAGAAGCTTCAGCCTTCAGTTTGCTTTAATTATGGAGAATGTAGTAATAATGGGACATTCATTTTATCTGCCTCCGTAGCTGTCAGTCAGCACAGGAGAGCTTCTGTAATGGGAGATCATCTGGGATTTAAATCGTGTCTGAAACCACACACAACAGGAAAATTATTGCCACGTATTCCATGTAGAGATGGGAAAAGTGGTGGAGCAAGGCCTGTAATGAAAAGCTATTCAACCACTTGTCGGAAGGTAGGAGCTGAAATCAATGAATCTGTTTAGTTTACTTTTAGGCAATTATAATAATATAATAATAATAATCCTTGCATTTGATACAGCGCTCTTCACGTCTTCTAGACGTCTCAAAGCGTGATCCAGCTCATGCAGGATTGTGCAGTCTGTATTTTCTCTCTTATTCGGATTCCTCATGCCTATTACGTATCCCCATCCTTGCCAGGCTCTCCTGATCCCCAATTGCCAGCTTCAGGGTCCTTTCAAAATCTAGCCGCACACTCCCTCTGCTGTCTCTCCCACCTCTTACTCTCTTTTGTCTCCAATCTCTAAAACTCTCCCCAAAACACTTCCATAAGTTCAGAACCATGTTAAGCATTTCTCTCTTTCAATGTGTCTTTGACCAACATCCTTAAAATCTCCCCCTTTAATGCTCTTTGTGATGTACTATTAAAACAAATTCTAGTGTGGAACAAACTTTGAAATACCCCGTCACTATTTTAAACCAAATGTACAAATCAACAGAAACTATAGCGAAATCGAGGTAGAGTTAGCCTGTAGTTTGTGATTCATACATGTCAGTGGGAAGTCAAACTAGCGCAACTCGTCATAATGTCTTGCTGTGTACCTCCCAGAGCATGACATAAGTAGAGTTAAAACCTGCCTGATATTTGATGATATTCTTAATATTTTTATAAATCACTTGTTGATTACAATTCAATGTAAGTGTGGTTTAGGATTATGTTAGAGATAAAGCTGCTCTGTTAAAGGGAGTTATTGGCTTTTATAAATAGTCCTCCAGTGCAAAGAGCCACTGTCAAAAGCCGTCATGTCTTAAATGTTTTCTCAAGGAATGTCCCCTGAACACATCTCTGAGCTGATCTAGTGATACTCCGTTGTCTGACTCTGCCACTGTGAAGCGCTCCAGGACGCTACCCCGCGTAAAGGGTGCTATATAAATGCAAGTTGTTGTTGTGGATGCTACATGCTGTAAAGGAGATTGCTTGGAGGTAACAGCGATTAGTCCTTTTGTAAACAAATTAGAAGGGTTTTTGCAAGACAAACTCAGCATTTCCCATCTCTGTAGCAAATATTGCAAATTAGGACACTTTCCCCTTCCCCACCACCCAACTTAGACCTGCCTTACCTACTAAACATTATTTCTGCCCACCAACTGAGAATGAAAGATGTGGTTACGTAAGGCTGTATTTTCAACATTCAAGGGCAATCAAACCCTTTTTTAGCAATATCTCCTGGCAGAATTAAATCATCGTTGGAATAACCACAACAGTATAAAAAAGATCTACAATGGAGCCAGACAAAAGAACAAATGAGCTTCACATTGTGCAAATACATTGTGACTCCAGACAGGACAACGTACATGGATTTTCTGTCAGTTCAAATAGTAAATCAGACACATGAGAATCAGCAAACGGGACATTTGCAACTGAGTTTCCTTAATGAATATTGATTCAATTATTGATCATTTCCATCAATGAGATGCGTGACAAGGTTAACTGATTTTTCTTAGACTTGTGCTCCTTCGATCTTCTTCACAAACCACTGCAACTAATTAACCGTTGCTTGAGACACTGGCAGTAATTGGCGGATGGTTGATGCGTTGTCACGGGCGCTTTGCATGGGGTTTGGGTAGCTTATTACTGACCAAAGACTCTACATGTTTGTCTGGTACTTAAAAGTAAGCAAATAGATGACGGTCAGTACAGACATTCATTGATATCTCAGCAGCCTGCGGGTTTACAGCAGGATCATGATGCCATGATCGAGTTGCCTCGGGTGGTCATTTGAATGGTAAGTCCACATTTGCGATGTGCTCGCTGTTTAACAATACAGTGAGACCTGCCCCTCCCTTACTGTGAGCTCAGATAGAATGTACACCTCCTGTTTCTGGTGCTTAGTGGCCAGATGACAGCTCGGGTGCAGAAGGCCCCTGACATCAGCGGCGTCCCCAGCCACAGCTGGGAATGCCCTTAGCCAGTTCCGTGTCACACACAGCTTGGCTCAACTAAATCTGCAGAGGCCTGATACAAAACAGTTCACATTCATATAGCATCTTTCACATCAGGGGGACATCTCAAAGTGCTTGATGCTGCTAGCTGGTTATCCAAACGGGGGGGTGAGCACCAGAAGGGGGTGGAGAGGGCAACACTGCTATGGTCTTGGACTGGAGGAACAGGAGTAGGCCATTCAGCCCCTCGAGTCTGTTCCACCATTCTTTTAGATCATGGCTGATCTGTACCTCAACTCCATTTACTTGCCTTTTCTCCATATCCCTTTATACCCTTACCTAACAAATATTATCGATCTCAGTCTTTTGTGAGAGAGAATTCCAGATATCACCACAACCTTAGAGAATTCCAGATATCACCACAACCTTTTGTGGGAATAAATGCTTCCTGGTTTTGCTCCAAAATAGGCCCAGTTCTAATTGTAAGATTATGCTCCCTCGTTCTGGATTCCCCCACCAGAGGAAATAGTTTCTCTGTACGTTCTCTATTGGATAACAGAAGCTCAGTTTAAAAATGAGCTACATATTTTTGAAAATGACTCTGCCCTTTCTTGTTTGGCTTCTTTGTTCTGCTGAGGTAGGAACCAAGGCACAATGTTAGAGCACAGAACAGGACAGGTGAGGGAGCATGGATTAAGGTTTGAGGAAAAAGCAGAATAGATTAAGGTTTGATGTGACCTTTCATCAGAAAGGGAGCAATCAGGATGTATAAGATTAAGGGGTACAAATTGGATCAGAACCATGAGTACAAAGACATTAGGAAAAGTTCACATTCTAAACCCACTAACTGCATTCACAAAGCTGCAGCTAATAGCACATTAACACATCCTGCCTTCTCTCTTTTCATTCCAATTCTCATAATCCTTGGTACGGGTACTGAATATGGAATTTGTGAGAGGATCTGTTGCAAAAGCTCCCAGTAAAGGGAGTTACACAGGAAGAGGCGGATGCCATTCAACCTGGAAAGCCTCATTACTTGCTTGGCTTTTGGGTTGGTTTTGATTTTGCTGAGACCTTTCGATCTTGGCTGTATTATTTTTCCTTTTTAAATAAAAAAAACTCTACATTTGACCTAGAGCCTTTCACATCAGAAGGACTTTCACAGGACTTATTGTAAAGTGTAGCAATTGTATGTTTTGTAGGCAAATTTGCATTCAATTTGCACACGGAAGTGTCGCTAAAACAGCCATGGAGTGAGCAGCCAATTTCTGCCCCTCATAGGAAAGTATTTTCTTTCCATCTCCCTTCATGCAGGTAGGAAAACACGTAATGGCTTCAAGACTGTCTTGCTATTTGTTAAAGACTCTCAGATGTGGCACCAAACCAGAAAGGTTTTGTTGCTGTCTGAGCACACACTGTGTGCAAAACCTCCAAACTTGCTCCAGCTCTCATTCTAATCCATATGTGAAGAACTTTCCTCTTTTCTGGTATTAAAATTTCCAGGAAATGTCAATTGATATATGATGGAATGTACATTTTGATTTGTTTTTATTAAATGTTGGAATTTTCATCATCCATTGCACTGGGTGCTGTTAATTACTATATTTCTGCACAGCAGCTGGATTTTAGTGATAAGTGTCTTTCAGGTCTGTTAGATAAATGCTATTAATGAAAAGAACTAGGTGACAGCAAAGGGCAGAGGATTCAGGCAGATCACCGTGTTGCTATAAAATTACACAAGATCATTATAAATCATACATGGAGGCTGATTAAGTCCTCGATCGAAGACACAACCACTCTTGTTGTCAGTGGCCATGTAGCGGCAAAGTGTAACAAGGGGATTGATTTAAAGGTCAGTGTCTATCACAAAGTAAGCCCAGACTTGGACCCAAATGATTAATGCTTTTTTCATAAAGAATTGATAAAGGTTCTGTATTACTCTGAATGAATGCTGTTTGCACAAAGCTTATTTTTTTTCCCTTGGAAAAAAAATTCTTCCCACGATCTTTACATTGTCTCGGGCCAAGAGGATGAGCTGGGATTATAAAAATCCAAGGTTTTCTTCAGTCACCAGGGCTCCAATAATGTTTGCATCTCAAGCAATGTCTACCGCCTCTAAACTGTTTCAAGCTCTTTACAGATAGTTGCTGTCAAGCGTTTGTATTTGTTGGTAAATGTGGTAGTTTGAGCACTACAATGTCTCACAAAAGTGCAGTCAAGAAGGTAGATCTTCAGGCATCATTTGAAAGCAAAGAGAAGGAAGGCGACAAGGTGGAGGGATTTGGGGAGAGAGTTCCAGAGAGAAGGGATGAAAGTGCCTCTATCAATGATTGGGTGCAGGACATGTAGCAGGCTGGAGTTGGCAGAATGAAAGATGTGACCAGGGAGGAGGATCGCAGGAGACTGATCGCAGAGATAGGGTAGGTAGGGTGAGCCATTTGAAGGATCTTAATGTTGATCTGCTGGGGGATGGGTAGCCAGGATGAGGATTGGAGTGGATTGGATTGGAGTGACCCGGCCTCCACAGTTGAAATCAGGAATTCATTGCAGACGGAACTTCTGGTGCCCGAGCTGCTAAAATCCCATTTTGTAGAGTCCTCTCAGCCACCGCCTCCACCAGCTGGTGTGGGGAGCAGGACTGCAGTGTGATTTGTGCACATGAGCCATATTTGTACTGCATGGTAGGTGGCAGATTGCTGTCAAAATCGTGGCCATTCGCTGCCAATTGTGCAGAGTTAACACAGCATTGAAGAGACATGGAGGTGAAGCAATTACTGAAATTGCCATGCGGAACCGCTGTCACCTCACAACATTTGTCACGTAAAATTAAATGCACAGGTTTGCCACAGTCCCATGTGACTGAGCTCATCACAGACAAAGCTTGGATCTCAGCCCACTGGTCAGAATCTTTTGCCCCAAGATCTGGCAAAGGGAAGTAGCTCCCAAAGCATTTCACTTGCATGTTTCCTCCTCCTTTCTATGATCGGCAGAGGACGAACATGAGAAGCCTACAGCACCTTCCTTTCTCCGCCCTCCCCCCTCCCCCACTCCCCCCATTGACTTGGATGACAATAATATTCTTCCTGTTGCGCACAGAATACCACCCGATAGCAGACCAACCCAGCACATCTGCCATCTAATTAATTCCAAGTACCTTGAAGGGGAGACGAACCCGAGGGACGCTACTGTAGTGATACATTATCTTTTATCTTTTCTGATCATGTTGAAAGCTTTGTTGGCTGTATCCCCTCGTGACCACTCGCAGTCTTCACTTACACTTAAGCAAGGGGTGCATTAAAGTCCCTAACACTTGGGTTTAAATGGAAGCCAGATCAGGGGGAAACTGGGCAGCATTTTTCCTTTTACATTCTTTTCCTTTGAAAAATATGTAATTAAAGTCAGTGAATGCGATTTGACGGCATCTGTACTTTTAATGTGCGGTGAATGTGGCAATTTGTCCGAATGAATGACTGACTGTTATCTCTGACACGCTTACATCCTGATTGCCTCCAATAATGGGCTCTTTGAGATGATAATTGGCCTGTGCTTATTATCGTCTCCGTTGAAATGTGACAGGAAAATTACAGGCATGTGCTAGCATGATGGGGTAAGAAACTTTTGAATTGGGCTTTAAATGCTACATTTAAGGGGTTGAGCAGTGAGAAAAGGTGTATGTTAGTATTCAAGTACTTTGTCCTCGAGTCAAATAACTTTCTTTAAATTTTGTTTTTACCTTAAGTGCAACTAACTGTATATGGGTTCTCCATGTAATTTCTGGATTTACTTTTGTTTCATTTCTGACAACTTGGCTACAATCTTATTTGTTGGCTTTCACCCCTCTTTTGTCACAGTTTACAAAAAAAAGTCCATGAACATGCAAAGCAATAATGTTCTACCCTGACCTTCCCTCATTGACGATTAGTAAAATGCAAATCAACCTAGAGGGTGAAGGTGCTATTTATATCCCAGATATAGCCATTGTGTGACCAATTTGCTAAAACATCTGATCGTCACACACTGCTTTGCCCATGCCTTTTTAACAACAACAGGTTTTCAGTTATACAGCGCCTTTCATGTTTCAAAGTGCATCACATAGCTGATTGGGAGCTTGAGTTGGGCGGGAGGTGAACGAGGAAGGAGGTGGGAGGTGACCAAAAGCGCGGTTGAAAAGAATGGTCTTAAGGCAGTCTTTCAAGTAGAGAGGAAGGAGTTCCATTCAGCAGGGCAGATGGCTGAAAGCTACAAATGTTAGGCCTGGTCAGGTGGGGGACACAGATATCCTGTTCGCTAAGTGGAGGGAGTAGTTGGGGCAACTGAGTTATCTAGTGAATGTTGCCATATTTGTTTAGTGGGTTTCACCCAGTGTAAGCACAGGCCTCCTGCTCTGCCATCGGAACAATGATCGTTTAGTTCTCCAGGGAGTGTTCGGTAATTGAAATAGAAACATTACTGTTTAAAACCCATGTCGCTGACATTGTGTTTAGTTCTTGTCACATTGCTTTATCTGCCCTTACATGTAAATATACGCTTAGTATTTCTATGCTTGTTTTTTTCCATTGCTGTACAATATAGGAAAAGCGTGAGGTAGACCGCGCATTTCTGTTAGCAGGGTAGTGCACTTCTTCAAGTAACTTCTAAATTAAAGGGATAGGCTATTAATGGGCTGGAATTTCTGAGATTCACAAAAATAGAGAATGCTGTGTCTACCTTTGTAATGTCTCTCACACTGACCTCAGGTTTGACTTTGTCAAAGTGTGGAATCCCTGGTAACCGGCAGGAGATTGATGGCCAAGCAGAGGTCCAACAGATCAACCTAAGATGCTTCCAGAGAAGGGCAGGCTTAGCAAGTTACTGATCTTGCAAGTTAGAGCCCAGTGAATTGTAGGAGCCTTGGTTCACCTATGGAATAAACCATTGAACTTGTAAATAAATGTTGCTACAATTCAGTGAGAGCCAAACCAATGGTTCATTCCCCCGCTGCTGCTCTGTGAAAGGGTTACTTTAGGTTTGAAATCCAACTGAGGTTCACTTGACATTATTTGTAATGTAGGAGTGCACTTTGATCAATTTACTGATTTAATGTCAAGGATATTGGAGATTGCAAATGCCAGATAATGCATGGTAGAAGAAGAAAGAGCAAACGTATGTACAAAAAGAAAGGATATCCATTAACAGAAGAGAGAAGAAGAACCTGTGTGTAATTATTGATCTTTCTTTGAAGGTTTCCAATCAATGCGAAGCCGTTATTAACAAAGTCAATCAAGTGAGAAGTTCCATCTCCAGGATCTTTGACATTAAGTTTTTTTAAAAAAAAGTTATTCTGCAGATCACTGGAGAGGCCACATCTCCAAATAATTGTTGGACTTTGGGGCAGTGGCCTTTAAAACCATTTTTTTTGGATTTAGAAAAGAAGGACAAGGACATTTAAATACTAAAGCTCTGAGTTATCAGGAACACCTAAGAGTTGAATGTGGGAATATTCTGTGGTGATTTTGCATTGTTTATCTTTGGGACTGTTTTACAAAGACCTTTCCCCAGGAGATGATGGGTGGATCCACAATGGGGTAGATTGTTTTATGATTTGTGAAAGGAGTGAGCTTGATGAACCGAATGGACTTTTCACATTCTGTGCTTTCTTATATTCCTATTTGGAGTATTCCAGAACTCCCAGGTAATATAATATTTTTTGTATTACCTGAGTAATCCTCATAAGTTTCTGCACCAAAATGGCCAGGAAAACATGTACCTTGTTCCTCATGCTTTTGAGTTGCCTGTCTGCATGTGTCAGACACCTGGCTGACCAAAAAAATAACCTGTCAAGTTATAGTGCACACAATGGATTAGCTTCCATGAGGGGATTTGGTGGGTTAGCTCTGTGAAGCCTGGGTTACATTGCAGTGCAGACTAATGACATGATAGCTTCTGTGTCAGTTGTAGGATTCAGATGTAAAAATTAGTTTGGGAGTCTCGATCTCTTTCCCGGTGCGTACCAGCTCACGGCACAAAGCTGGCCTTAATTTATTACTAAATTGGCAATTTCACTCAGACTGGGCGATGGGCGGTGTTGGAAATAAAAATGTGAGGCTGGAGCAATGTAGCCCTGTGCCAGACATCATTGGCCAGTTCCTTCAAGGCTTGATAACCAGCCATGCAGTTGTGTGAGAGAGTGCAGGCCGAATTGCCGATTTACATTTCATTATTTCTGTTTTACCACAGTTCGAGTCATTGCCTTTTTTTTCACCTTCTTATTCCTTTGCAGTTTTCACAGGTCATTGGTCTGAATGAGAGAGTGCACTGCTAACCAGTACATTGGAATGCTCTATCACCACTGAAGGAGTCTAATGCTTAATATGTAGGACATTTATGATTTTCAGTTTTAATCTGATAAAACACCCCCGATAGAAAAAAAATATAGAAATCAGAGTTTATCTAATAAACACAGCAAAACCCTGTCAATGGTTACCTGTTCTGACGTGCGCTGCTCATGTGTAAGGGGAGAGATACTCAATGCCTCCTTCCTCAAACATGAGAGGAGACAGGCACTCCACATGCATCAAGGGACCTCTCCTCCATGTGCAAGGTCTGTCTGAATTTTCCATTAAAAGTGAAAATCTTTGAAAAATCCCAATTTTTAGAATTAAAAAAAAGCTAAAAATAAATCCTGAAAATTTTACTTTTTAAACCCGAAAACCAGAAGCCCTATTAATACGTTCTCAGTCTCCTGAGAGTATCCGTGATGAGGTCTTATTCTCCCAACCGTTGAATTCGATCGTCTTTTCAACTGAACACTTTGATCAAATATGATGACCTTTCATACACACTATTCATAATAAATGAGCTAATACTCTACATGAAGCGTTATCTCCTGAGAGAGGAGACAGGGGAGAAGCCACTTTCATGGTCACTATACCAGCAATTAAGAGTGAGGAATGGTAATATCACCAGTGCTAATTATCACATCAACAGTAGGCCATACATGTCCTAGCTTCCCACTTGCATTTTTCTCTCATATTTGACAGATCGGGTGGCACTTCAGCCAAATCCCATCAGGTTTCTAGCACCAATGGATCATTACTCCATTCATGCTATATTGAAGATCTGCAGATTTTCAATACAGCATGAATGGAGAAAAATTGGCAAAATAACCCCACACTGGGCATTTACAATGCACTTTGGTTTGTTTAACCTGTGTCAATTTGTGCAGATTCATAGAAGGTCATGCCACAGATACAGGCCATGTGGCACATTAAGTCTGCACTGATGTTTCTTTTTAACCATAGGAGCCACTAAATGTAATGCCTCACTCTTACTCATTCCTCTGTAGTCTCCGAGATATTTCTATGTTTGAGTGGTTACCATTGTGAATCAATGAGGTTGTGGATTGCACCTTTTGTCGGAGTAGAATGCAACAATTTCATCCCGATTCCTCTTGCTGACCTCAGTCAGCACCACTTCATAGGATAGCTGGAACAAAGCTGGGAAGCAACGACTCTTTCAAGGACCTTGGAAAGAAAAGGGAATTTGGAGATGTGCCGGCAGTTAGAAAGCAGGGATGGGTCCAAGGAAGGTTTCTTCAGGATGGGGATGATTATAGCTGTTTTTAGTGGAGTGGAAATGGTGCTAGGGAGAGATTGATGGTGTTGGAGAGTAGAAGGGTGAGGAGGTGTAGCTGGGAGGTAAAGAGAGGGGTGGTGATGGGGTCAAGGGAGCAGGTTGTGTGTTTCACGCTGGATACAGTGGTGATGAGAGAGGAGGGAGAAACAGATTCGAAGATGTGGATGGAGGGATGGGTAGGGGTCGGAATGTGTGGGGGAGATGGGGAGGGAGTGGCAGTTGGAAGGACGGAGACAGCTGAACATATCCTTTCGATTTTCGACTCGAGGAAATCCAGCATCTCCTCACAGTCAGAATTTGAGGAGAGAATGGGCGAGACATGGGAGCGTGGACGGAATAGCCGGTTGGTAGTAGAGAAGAAAAGCCTGGAGTTGTCCTTTGCCTCCAAGATTATCTTGGAGTAGAGGGATGTTTTGGCAGAGGCAAGGGTGGAGCGGTATGTTTTGATGTGGTCCAACCAGATCTGCCGATGTACTGTTAGATCAGATTTGAGCCAGGTGCATTCAGCGGCACGCACCTGATCCTTGAAGGAGCGGAGGTGGCTGTTGTACCAGGGTGAGGGTCATGAGTAGCAGGCAGTTCGGGAGGTGAGGGGGGCAAGGGCATCAAGACCATATCAAGAATATGATCCAGAAAAAGGAGATTATGTGAAATTTAAACTGAATTAGGAACATAAAAATTGCTGTTCCCTAGTACTGTGGTAACTTTTAAGGAGGAGAATCGACATAAATATTATAGGTTCAACTATAATGGATGCAATTATTTGCACTGCCTGTGGAATTTGAGAGGCTTGCAAGTGTTGCACCATTTGACACTGCAAATGATGAGTTTAATCCCACACAATGAGATGAACTTTGTTAGGCAGGACATGTGTCAGCAGAACTGTTTGGTATTCATGGTGTATCACATTATCAGGATTCACTAACGTTATCTGAGATGGTGGGATGCTTATCAGCTGGACGGTGTCATTAGAAAAGACTCCTTATTCCTGGCCAACAATTCCCCCAGGTAAAACTGGTAGCATTCACTTGGCTGTTTGTGGGATATTTACTGTGCAAATTGGTTACTGCATTTGCCTGCAAATACACGGTCACAACACATTACAGTAAAATCTTGCAACGCCCTTTTAGATGTTTCAGCGACGTGGTAAGACTCTATATTAAATGCAAGGATTATTATAATTATTCCCCGTTTCCATTTCTCATTTTTGCTTTGCAGTGTTGAGCTGAAATAAAACTCTTGGAAAGACTGAATTGAGTAGTTTTTATTCTCCAAAACAAAGAGAAGGGTTTTGTCCCTCAGCAGGATATCTTCAGACTGCAGTCGTGACAACAAATTACAAGCAGCCCAGATTAATGAAACAGCAGAGTAGCAGTGTGATTGAGTGTGATTAGGACTGGAAAAGGTCGCCACTACTACATGAGGTGCAGCTCGCACTGCTGGTTAGTCGAGTCATGTTCAGTCGTTCATTAGGTTAAACCGAAACACCTTTTTATGCTTGTGTTGCCAAATCTGCTGTCAGAATGCAGCAAGTAACTGGTGTCCTGT
Organism: Callorhinchus milii; assembly: GCF_018977255.1. Taxonomy (NCBI): domain Eukaryota; kingdom Metazoa; phylum Chordata; class Chondrichthyes; order Chimaeriformes; family Callorhinchidae; genus Callorhinchus; species Callorhinchus milii. The sequence goes on along the minus strand of NW_024704742.1, from coordinate 26,505,462 downwards.
AGTTTGTACTAAAAGACTAAAAGTCTTTTGTTTTTTTCTAAAAAGTTAAAATCTAATATTTTGTTTCGTTCTAAAATATTATTTTATTTAGCCCCTTATCATGGCAGAATGCCTTGGACGGCTTCACCCAAGGAGTTGCTTTGACATAACGGTATCTCTTAATGTAAGACAAATGTATCAGCTCATCTGAACTAGCAACATTCCACAAACAGCAACCAGGTCACCCCAATCCAACGAATTCCCTTTTTTAAAAAATAATTGCAATGCAATGTGTTACATCCACTTGACCGGGCTGGTAAGATCAGTTTGCCATAGGGAATTACAGCTCCTCTGACAACACACCACTGCTGTGGTACTGCACTGGAGCCAATGTTATGCTTACGTCCTAGCATGGGACATGAATCTACAACCTTCCAACCTGGGCAAGAGTGCTACCAACTGAACCAAAATGGCACTTGGATATTTGTGGGTAAATAATGAAAATTTGTTTTCCTAATTCTCTTTGTTGAAACTATTTTATATTCGGTATGTAAGATCGTCAACCCATTTAGTTATTCCTAGATATTTGGTTTGTTTCCTTTCGATGTGCACTGGTGTAAATAACAGAACGTGCCCTGCCTGGTATCAATTTGAGAAGGGCAACAGTCGTCAATTTGCACACAGGAAGGACCGACAAACAGCCATGAATGATCAACTTATTAGAAGAACTGTTGAGCACATCAAAAAAGTTTGTAAAAAGGCAGAGGGGACATCAGTTTAATGTCTGCTCTGAAGGATGACCTCTGTCAATTCAGTGATCCTCCAGTACTGTAATGCAGTATCAGCTTGGACAAGGAGCTGAAGTCCCAATGTGGAGCTTTATCATTAACCCAACTCAGAGGCGAGAGTGATGGCAACTGAGCCAGGCTAACCCTTGCTGATGTGGATTTCAGCATTGGTCTAATTTGGATTGATTTCACTTGTTTTATATTTGTTTGATTTTTTATTTATTATTATGGCTTCATAATAACACAGTAACAGTTTTAGGCAGAAGTAGCCCATCGGTCCATGTACGCTACCCATCTAACTGTCCAAAAGCTGCCTTCAGCATATTTATCCCAGCATTGAATAATGCTGAGCCCATTCAATTTCCAACAATTTGCCAGTCGTGTTTTATACCGGAGTTCCTTACTCCTAAACCAGCTTTGATAGTTTGTTCCACATGCCTATTGACATTTAAATGGAAAAAAAATCCTTCCGCCCTTCAGAGTGGGTTAGAATCTATACGATGGTTGTGTCTGCTTTGTTCCAGTTTGTGCACTTGCCATCACTTCCTATAACGGGTTACACCGTGAAATGTTGCAATGCGCAGAACGCACTAAACTTAAAATATTCATCGAAAATGCAGGACCCAAATCTGAAATAATTACTCAGGGGTTCAGACTAGTGTTGTCATTGTATCTGAATGACACCATGCTGGGCTAATCAGCCCAAGAGGCAAGTATGCTAATAAATAGCCTGAAGGTAATGCAGTACATGTAGTTATAAAACATGATTGCTCGCTGCTTGATAACCGGTTCAATGTGAAGCAGTTTTGAAAATGACTTGGCATTGGCATGTTGTATAATTGTACTAATCAAGTCAGCTTGCATCCAGTAAAGTAGAACTGCTAAATATTCATTTGAAGAATCCCCTACAGAAAATCTGTAATTGAACATATAGTAACCATGGCCCACTCTGACTCATTCAAATGTGTCCTTGATTTTGTTTGCTTGTATATAGCCTGCTATCTTCATTAAGCCAAAATTTTCCTTGAAAACAATAATCTTTACATTTGATATTACACCTTTCCTGTCATGGGGAGTAGCGCCTCGGAGAGCTCAACAATACAGGAGTTTGAAGGGAGAACGTCGCAAAGCCCTACAGGATTTACTGTAGGTGCAGTCACTGTGTATTGTGTAGGCGAACACGGCAGTCAATGTTTGCACACCAATGTCCCACAAACAGCCAAGAAGTGGTGGATCTAATTTTAGCTTTTATCTGTATGGAGGGGGTGGGGGGGCGGCGGTTGTTGGCTAGTATTCTCTTTTCAGATAGTGCCTTGGGATCTTTAACGTTCACCTCAACGGGCAGACGAGACCTCAGATTAACGCCTCATCTGAAGGACCAATTAACTAAACCTAATGATAGTGAGCTAAAGTGAAAAGCCAGAAGGGAAACTGGCTTTAGAAAACACTCCTTTCAGCACTCGGGCATGAGTTTGCATCTGGTTTTAGCTGAGGCGCAAGCCTCGTTCCTCTGTTGGCTGTAAGCATCTTATTTTGCTTTTCAAACTTGGTGTGAATTTCAAACCATTAGACAGCTACTCTGATAACTATTCTTTCAAAACCTTTAGCAATTTGTCTTTTTCATATTTAAAATCCAGCCATTGGTTTCATTCTCTCCAACAATCTACCTCTGGAATTTCCACGTTTAAGGCGGGATGCATGGAATTCTCATTCTTTTAAGCGCGGTGATGGATTTCCGCATGTGTCAGACACTCGGCTGACCACCTCCCCCCAATAAATGTTTCACTCTGAATACGTGTCGGACTCCTGATGTATTCCACATTGTGCACCTGTGCTCATCTGTGAGTTTGATCACATGTTTAACCCAGGATTAAAACTGTGCCACTATTGAATGGGGTGAAATACATTGCATCAGCCTAGTGGAGAAGGTATTTTGAGATATGAGTATTCTTGTGGAGAATGATTGGCATCCATACAATAACAAATAGCATTTATATAGCGCCTTTCACGTCGGGAGGACGTCTCAAGACACTGGACAATGAGGGGTTTGCACCTGAGCTGTGGGTTGAGATCAGAGAGGGAATGGAGGGATTTGTGATTGATACACAGAAATAAATACCCACAAATTACTGTATATAATATTGTCGGTGACATCTATTTTTCTGCTTATATGTAGGTTTTGGTGTATTTTGGTTGGTTTTGGTGACGCTATCAGCAATTAGACCTATTCCAAGCTATTAAGGCTACTTAGTGCTGAAGCAAAGGCATTCACACAACAAGGCTCATGACTGTTATGTCATCTATGCTGATTGATTGACAGATGGTTACTGATAGAAGATATCCCAATTATCAATCTGGTGTATTTTGTGAACTGCTTCAATGTTACAATCCTCCAGATAAAATTGGTCAATCACTTCATGGCCATGTGTGGGACATTGCTGTCTGCAAATTGGCTACATGTCGCCTACAAATAAATATACAGTAACTGCACTGTAACTACAGCAATTTTCTGTGACACGCTTTGAGACATTTTGACGCTGCAGGCGCTATATCAAACCCAAGGTTTGTATTTGTTATTGTTACACTGGCAAAGATATGTGGGGATTTTGTACATTAATAAAATGTGTGCTTCACCACATGGCTGCCTTTAACAACATCGTATTACTGAGCTGCTCTTTACTGTCCTTTCCTTTTCCCCCAGTGTTTGAGGAGCCGGAAGATCCCAGCGGCCGCTTCTTCTTCTCTGAGATAACCTCGTCTGTTTCTGATGTGAAGTTCAGTCACAGTGGCCGCTACATGATGACACGGGATTACCTCACTGTCAAAGTCTGGGACCTGAACATGGAAACCAAGCCGATAGAAACGTATCAGGTATTCTGCATAAACCTTGAGATCAGACAATTCAAGGAGCTTGGAATGTGCTAAACCTAAAATCTGGTCCCTGTCACTAAAGGGCATCGTTCATTTTGCTAACATCTATTTTATCATGAACGTTACAGCTTTTTGCACAAATTTCCGGTACAGTTCTTTCTCGCAATCATATTATTTTAAGATATTGCACAGTTTTTACATTAACAACAAAATTACATTTGTAAAGCGCCTTTCACGTCAGGAGGACGTCCCAAGGCACTAAAATCTGAGCAGTGCAAAAAACATTTAATTACGCCATATTGACTGATTTGTGTCATTTTATTTAAAACCTGATTTTTAAAAAAATCTCTACAGTAATTTTAGTTTGGTATTTGTACCTTGGCTGTATTGGGCAATATAAAAGAATACAGAAGTATTGAGATTAATGACTGGTCAAAGGTAGAATTAAATTGAAACCCAACTTCAAATCGATGCTCTGACATCTCTCCCTGGATTTCATTTCTCTAACTGCCCGAGGTTTCGCTTGAGGCAGGATTCACATCTGATACATTGGCTGATAACACAACAGGATTCTGTGCAGTGCCTCATGATAATTGCTTACCTGCGTATATATTCCAAAATCTGTATGTGTGAGTCACATTTTAAAAACAAACACAAGCACAGAGATAGTGTTTAAAGTCAATGAATAACTCGCCTTAGATTTGTTTTCAAAGTTGATTAGTCTCTTATTTTACCCTTTAGGAGATTTTGTTTATCTCTTCTCTCAAATCAATAGTATACGTAAGGCAGGTAAATGAAGCAATAATGTCTAAATGTCAATAAATGCTGAAAGGCAAATAAGCGTTTAGTTACAATGTCAATTTGTAGTAGTTTGTGTAAGAGGGGGATTAAAATGTCTTAGTGAACCACTTCTATATCAGTATTACTTAGTCCATTTAGAATTTACCTTGTGTTTCTGTGTGTGTGTCTCACTGAAGCACACTGGTAAAGCTTGTAGGTTCATTCTCCTAATATGAAAATCACATTGCAATAGAGAAATGCTCTGTGGCACGACCTTATATATAATGGAAACTGCTTAAGATGGGCTTTGACATAATGAAACAGTAGGGAAAGGAACAAAATCTGTGAACGGAATAATACTCCTGTTTGTTGTGTAATTACTTCTAAATATAATGTCAATTTAAGCTGTAGTTGGGTAAGTTAAGAAGCTAATGCTCTGGCTTACACAGCACTAATCACTGGAGGTTTGGTGTATTCACATAGGAATATTGAGCATTGGAGGAGATGGTTGCAGTCAACCATCAATCTGACAGGACCCAATGTTTAAAAGATATGATAGTCTCTCTCGCCTCATAAGCATTTTTTAAACCCCAAGTCTATCCAGCTCTTTTGAATTTACCAATATAGCCTTTTCAATCTTATTCCTATTAAAATATAAATTGCTAATCGGTTGCTGTTGCTTTCTTATTTTTAATTGTTTAATATTATAAATGATGCTTTTTTTTATTACAGGTTCATGATTACCTCCGGAGCAAACTTTGTTCTCTTTATGAGAATGACTGCATCTTTGACAAATTTGAATGTGCGTGGAATGGCTCAGACAGGTAAACCCGACACTACCCACTCAAGCTCCTCAGCTGCCCTCTCCATCACATTGTAGAATTTGTGAGGTGTGAATGCAACTTTAACACTGATCCCTGCAGAGGTCATCCTCACTGCTTGGTTAGGCAATCCCTGTGGTCCTGCATGCAATTCTGGTCACTACCATATAAGGAGGCTGCCTTGGTCCAAGAGGTAGTGCCACAAGGATGAGCCATAGTATTCAAGGAACGATGTATGAGCAACAATTAGACAATTTAAAACTCTTCCGCATTGAAAAGGGTTATCTTAGAGTGCGGTCTCATCGAAGTATATAAGATTCCCCAAGGGATTGAGAAAGTAAACTCAGAACAATACTTTCAAATACCCCAGGTATTAGAATAAGGGCACAGGTTGCAAAGGGCGATTTCAGGACACACCAGGAAGAGTATTTTTACCTAGAAAGTAATTAATGACTGGAACAGGTTACCTGGAATGTGGTTGTGGCCAGAACACTAGACTTATTCATGGAACTGCTTGACGCTGTGATGGGAGAACGTTACGGTGGCTATTCTGAAAGAATGAAATCAAATGGGTCAAAGGGCCTTTTTTTCTTTCTTGTGATCTTGCAATTTGATGTGGTACCTATAGCGTTAAACATCTCAAAGCGCTTCACAAAGTTTCTGCAGAGTTGTAGTGACTATGTATTTGTAGGTGAACTTAGTAGCCTTAAGGCTCCTCCTTAATCGTGTCATAATAAACCCTGTACTTTGAATTATTATTAATTATTATTAGGCTTAAGTAATGAGTGCTGTATACAGTCACAATAGTGGGTACAGAAGCTTTTCACAGAAGGATGAGATGAGGTGATCTGAGATGGACATTAGCGGGTTTTGCAGGATGGTGGGGAGGGGAGAGGGTGAGAGGAAGGTCAACGAGGGGAAGAAAAAAAAACATATATTTAAAAAATATGTGGGTGGTGAAATATTATTGGTGCATAAATACTTGTAAGTATTATATTAAGAGCAAAAGGATCCTTATTAAATACGGTCACTGCTGTGGTGTTTAGACTGTGATTGATATACTCTAATTGTAATCAACAGACTGATCACAGACCCAAGGAAATGATTTATATTGGACGCACGTGTGACACATTTGTCACCTGGCTCTCGATGGGAGTTAACTGAGACTAATCGGGTAGCTTTGCAGTGGGAGAGAACCATGGAGCCCGGCACGGCAGCTTATTTATCACCAAGTTAAAAGTGCACACAATTAGGTCTGTGTTAAATATAGAAGACGATTACAGGGAAGGAAGGCAGATCCAACCAATATATTACACTAATTCTGCCATGGTTTGTAGCCCAAAATAGTTTCTCGGCAGCTGGATAAGGCAAGTGAATATCCCTCTGAGCTCCACTTGCTCTCCTGGCATAAGGTGTGCACAGATTATTCATTCATTTATGTTAAGGTATTTGTTTTCTTTTTGGAAAAGGCTTTGCTTCAGAATCGAATTTAAGCTTAAAATGCCTGTTCTCGGATGCCGATTGGTTGTTGTGCAGGGAGCCTTGGTGTTTTGTTCAACCTTCAACTCTCCTTCAAACCTTTCATTTGGGCTCTGACTAAACCTGCTTTCCTCCATTTCTGTCGCTCACTTCCATGATCACCTCACCCCCAAACACAGCCGAAACTCTCATCCACACCTTTGTTACCTCAAGACGTCCCTCTTTGACTGCACTTTCAGTCATCTTTCCCCTCCCCACCTCCAGCTTGGATGCCCAGTCAGCAGTGTCAATGGCTTTGAGATGTCCTCTTGATGTGAAAGGCACTGTATAAATGTAAATTGTTTCGTATACTTGACTTCATCAATGCCCTGCCGGTCTCCCACCTTCCTGGTTTCATTCTCCACAAGCTCCAGATCATCCAGAACTCCACAGCCCACATCCTCTCACACACGACAAAGATGACTGAAAGTGTGGTCAAAGAGGTATGTCTGGAAGTAACAAAGGCATGGATTAGAGTTTCAGCTGCTTGGGGGTGAGGTGATCATGGAATTGAGTGATGCACCCCACCTCTGCCATCTCTTGTGGTCTTACTCGCTCCGTTCCATGTGCTTCATGTCCCCACCCACCCCGGCCCAGTTGATGAACTTTCAGACACTTTGCCCCACTCTCTAAATGGCTCTGCCTCACCTCCTCTGTTTCGAAATGCATCTAAAACACCTTCATCCCATCTCACTCACTCTCCTATCTGAAGTTTTCTTTCTCTCCTTTTTTTTCTTTCTTTTTCACTCTTTTATTTATTTTTGTCTCTCATTTTGTTTCTCTTTCTCTGTCTAATGTAATTTGTTGTTGTGTCTCGCTCTTTGCTAAATAGGATTTGGGGGATTGTTTCTAATTGAAATCGCACCTCAACTTTTTATTATTAACAGGGTATAATGTGTAGCAGGTTTAGAGTTGCTTTGTTGATGAATGCAGTTCTGATGAGTTGTGTTATTTTGGATTGTGAAGCGCTGCTTTAAATCTTGTACTTATATTCTGCAAGTGAACACTGGGGAACACGACCAAGCTAGACTGCAATGCTATTAATAATAATCCATTAGTTTGATATGGCGCTTTTCAAGTCCGGAAGAATGTCTCAAAGTGCTTCACAGGATACTGTTTACTGTACAGTGCAGTGACTATGTATTTTTATTGGGGAATTTGTCAGCCAATTTGAGCACAGCAATGTCCCACAAACAGTCATAGAAACAGGAGTAGGCCATTCAGTCCCTCGAGCCTGTTCCACCATTCTGTAAGATCATGGCTGATTTGTACCTCAGCACCAATTACCCACTCTTGCAGCAGTTAACCGCCCTTGCCCCAATTACCTACCCTTGCCCCAATAATCCGCCCTTGCCCAATATCCCTTGATACCCTTACATGCTTCCTGTAGTTAACTAATCTGCCAAGACTCACTATCCAGACTGATCACACATGAAGAATGCCCTATTGGGTGAAGTACTGGGAGTTGCCTAACCTGTGAAACCATTCTCTCTTGTTATGTGACCCAAGGAAGAAGGAGTGGCAATACAATGAATTTTAAAACAAACATATTGATTTAAGGGGCAGGAGTGCTTATTGGTGATGAAATGTTTTTTCTAAGCTATCAATATGGATATTAATCTCAGCATTTAAAAATAAAGTTTTAATGAGACATTTTTCAAAATACTGAAAATATTTATGTGCATTGATTGAAGGATACTGTTTCGTTTCAGATTTATGTCGAGTGGAAATGTTTAACCATGCGATGACAAATAAGTCTACTTCTCAAACAAGAGCAGCACTGCCATCTGCTTAGCAGGTGTCATTTTCCTCTTCAGCCTAGGACACTAGTACACTTGGTTCCTTAGAGCTGACTCCGTGTACTGGGAATGCCTTTTCTACAAGTTAAAACTGTCACAACCTTTGTTTGTGGCTTGATCCAGGGAGGTGTAGGAAATACAAACCTATGTGGGGTATAAATGGATAAGGACTTGTGGCATTTTTACATTGAACAAAATTTATTTAGAAAAATTGTTATTGCATGTAAAATGCTAGCGCGCTTTACCACAATGTAAATAACTTTTAAGAGTTTAGGATGTTCATAGTTATCACAGGATTGGTTCGGATGAATACCCACCCAATTTTGTGTGTGTATGTACATGTGAGTGTTTGAGTGTGCGCATGAGCAACTGTGCACATGTATATACATGAGTGCATGTGTGTGTGTATTTATATTTATGTATGTATGAGTTTATGTACGTGCACATTTCTAGACTACAAAATTTAAATCCAATTTAATAGCCGAGCATCGACAATATGAGACTACTTGGTAGACAAATTTCTCTGCTTCCGAATTGTATTGATTGATTGTATTCTCGTCATTTCAAAGTGAGGAAACGTTGCTCTATCTTCGTTTCCCCAAATTCTGTCTGGGCTTAAGACGACTTCCAGGATCTGTGATGGTTGAACATGAACCAAAATGCTGGCACCTCTCAGTTTTCACAGATGCCTCAAGTGAAAGTACCTATGTCATTTGGATATAATTACATCGCCTCTGATTGTGAAACAGGTTGTTAAACAGGGACATATCAAAACGACCAATATATTATAATACTGCAATATCCTTTCACTCTATATTTCTTGTTGCTACTATCTGTGCTTTGACGAATGTGCATTCCTTAAAGTATTCGTAATTGAGGTTGATTTGTGCGGAACTGACGTTTTGAAGTGTCTGTGCTGCCCTGACTGAAGTTTGTGTGTCTCCCCTTGTCCGCAGTGTAATTATGACCGGCGCCTACAACAACTTCTTCAGGATGTTTGATCGCAACACGAAACGGGACGTCACGTTGGAAGCTTCCAGGGAGAACAGCAAACCACGGGCCATCCTCAAACCACGCAAAGTGTGCACAGGAGGCAAGAGGAGAAAAGACGAAATTAGTGTTGACAGTTTAGACTTTAACAAGAAGATCCTGCACACGGCCTGGCACCCGACAGAGAACATAATAGCTGTGGCCGCCACAAACAATCTCTACATATTTCAGGATAAAGTGAACTCGGAGATGCACTAAGTTTATAAATACCCTGAGTTGGTTATAAACCAGCCTTTTGTTTTTTTGTTTTTTTTGGGGGGTTGTTGTTGACAGGTCTTTGCGACCTGTCTGCCAAGTGATCTTCACAAGGTTGTATTCATCTCTTAGTGGAATTGTGGAGTGTGGTTTCTCATTAGCGTGTATCACTGTCAGTAACCATTGATTTTTGGTCACTCACCGGGGGGCTGAGACCGTCACTCCAGGGTGGACAGACGAGAGCAGGTATGAACACCGCCCTACAGTGTTGAAGCTCTTCTCCGCTCAGCCCAGTGTCGTGGCCCAGGCATTTAAATGTTTACTCCGTGCGTCGTCTAAAACTTTTCATGTGAGATGTCCTGAATTTACACATGGCGATTTTTATATATAAAAAAAAGAACAGCTAATGTGGAGCTCGGACTACCGATTCATTCCTGATTGTGTTTATTTTTAAAAAGTCTTTGCAATGGATTGGATTTGGTTGGTCTCACAGTACAGTTAAGCAGCTTCTCGACAGGCACCTGAGGTGTGGGTGGTACTGTTTCTATTTCGAAATGTGTCTCAAATCAAACCTGGCAACATCTGTCAGGATGTGGCTGTTCCAGGGATTGGAAGGAGGGTAAGGGGGGTTGGGTGGATGGGTTTTACATTACGCTCTTGTAACTGGGCTTCAATCCAGCTAATGGACAAAATGTGAATCCATCTTTTCCTTCCCGTGAGGGGGTCTGGTTTGCAATAAGCGAGTTTGAGCATTTGCTTCCTGGTTTCTGCAGTGCACGTATAAGCAACAAAACAAAAACAAATCCCTCTCTAATTTGGCACAATTGGTATTCACTTGGCAGTGTCACTCAAAGAAGTCTTAAAGATCAGGGTGGTTTGTGGAGTGGTGAGCAATGGGATTAGGTTTAAGGCAGCTTGTCGGAGTACAAGTAGTAATAATGGGAGCTTTGCATTGTGTCTGACCAACGGTGGGCCTGACCTCCGGAGCTCTTGACACTGTCACTGGCTGCAGTAAGGAAATGTTCCAGGGCCCAGCACTGCCATCACAACTGATGCAAAAATGTTTTATGATTTTTTTGTGATAAAGAACATTTTCAAGATTTTAATAAACAAGCTTCACTTGACTAATGCTCCTGATTGTATCAAATGCTGCCTGCCTTCTCTCCCAGATCTGAATCACTCTGCCCACCCCATTGAACCGCTGATTATGCAAACCCAAGGATAAGGTGGATTCTTGCTTAACCCCTCGGAAAACCATTGATTTCTGACGTATTTATTCCACATTTCGAGTCAGCCCTTTAAGGTTAGGCTACATTTTGTTTTATAGGCTGTAAGAGAAGCTGTAATCCTCTTTTATTGGAATATAGCTAATAAAACTTGATTTTTGTGATAAAGCACAGGAATAAAGAACACTCATGTTATATAGGTTTGATTTTGACGCCAGTTTAAGTGAACTATCAGAGGACACTCTGCCTCTTGGGGAAGACCTGTCAAATAGACTGACAACACCTGTTTGTTCTATACAGTACTTGTGTGTTTTGAAGGTTAATGGTTTTATGGAAATGTTTAGTAATGGGGTAAATGGTTGGTAGAACCGTCTTTACAGGCTGAGCACTGTTTAATTCTTACACTTTTTTTTGGACTGCACTGATGAATGTCATGAGACTCTTTTGTATTTTTCTCACTTTTGCTGCATTTCCCAGTAACTCAAAATCCCGTGTCTAAGAGCGGGTCGGTGGTGGTGGTAGTGATGGTGAGGGAGTGCTTATTTTATTTTCCGTGCCTGTGGCTTTGTCCAAATTTCCGATCAGTCAGAGTTTAGCGAGCTTTATTCCATCTGGATTTACCAGAGAGGTATCTTGGCAGATGGTCATCTGGAAATGAGCTGTGATTAACAAAGCACAATAAAGTTCTCGGAAGTTTATTCGGTGTTGTCAAATATATGATGAATGTACAGATATCCATTGCATCTTTATAGAGGACGTCTTTAGGCTCTTGATTTAATCCAGCCGCTTTATTGAAGACTAGATTTTGCCACTGATTTTTTTTTGACTTACTGGGGAATAAGACTAGAATTTTTTTTATTTATTAAACAAATTAAGTATAAAATTGGGGGGAATTATACTGAGCATTTAAAGAAAAAAAACTGAAGCAGGTGCCTATATAGAGCTATCTTCAACTTTAAGCTATTTTGAGGACAAGTCTTTGAAACCTGCTCAGGAGAGGGGGGTTGTTGATTTGAATTGCATTTTTCAAAATGTCTGCAGTTTCAGTCTATAGCTAACCAACGCTTCTTTTACCTTCTAATGTAACGTTGGTGAAATGTTTCTGATAAACAGAATGGCTATCAGGTGTGTTAATATCAGGTTTTCAAATAAAATAAAGACTATTATCAGCCTTTGCATCCTTGAATATTGCCTAAAGTTGTACTTTACTGTTTTGGAACAATGATCATTTACCACATAATGTTTCATAGTTGAAAGAGTACCTTTATTTGTCAGTTTGAT